>NW_008677568.1:3400-15439 GCF_000695815.1 Acanthisitta chloris | reverse complement strand
TCTGGAGTTGTAGCAAGCAGGACTTTCAGAGGTAGCTCTGTTTCTCTTATCTTAAAGACTGAGTTAATTCTCCTGGCAGTTCACCCCTGTACTTTACACAAAAAGAGTATTTCAAAGAGTACTTCAGCCTCACTGCACTCTGCCCATCAGCATAGTCTCAACTGCTTCCTGCTTCAAGCCCTCTCCAGTCCATGGTCAGCTTCAATATTCATATTGACTTAGATAAGGACAAGGATGTCACCCACCCATTTTAAATGTGGAGCCAAAAATGACTGTCTTGGATATTGGAAAGAAACACTCCAGATGGTGGAGTTTGGTTTTCAAAGAAATCCCCACAAATCTACTCTTTGTTGCTGCTTGTTTTCTCTACGACTGGAACTTGCACCACTGTAGCTTGACAAACATCCTTCTCCATGTTAACAAAAATGACTGGACTTGGTGGAAATAAAAAAAATAAAAATCAGATCAGGACAAAGAAAAGTTAAAGAAGGCTGAACAGAGAAGGAATTGAGAGCAGCCCTGAGGAGAGAGGACTTGGGGGTGTTGGTTGAGGAGAAGCTCAATGTGACCAGGCAATATGAGCTTGCAACCCAGAAAGCCAACTGTGTCCTGAGCTGCATCAAGCAGCAGGTCAAGGGAGGGGATCCTGCCTCTCTGCTCTGCTGAAACCCCACCTGGAGTGCTGTGTCCAGCTCTGGGGCACCTAGGATAAAAAGGACATGAATCCTCTGCAGCAAGCCCAGACAAGGCCACAGAGACAGAGGGATGAATCACCTCTCCTCTGAAGACAAGGGAACTGCAGTATTGTGGAGTGTGTACACTGCAATCCATTTACAGAACCATGAATGTCATTTCAGAGGCAAAAGTTTACACTGAATTGTGGTTGTTCCAAAATCTAGCGAGACGTTTGCTTTCATCTCTTTACGGTTCCATGATTTGTTCAGCTGATCATTATCCAGCCAATCTTACCCAGAAGAGGTGCAGCTGCTATCTATAAAATCAATTTGAGTTTCTACTGCACATTTATGTCCTCCATAATCTTCAAAATTTTGGCAGCAAAGACATATTGTGTGAAGGAGAGCAAGCTTCACTGGGCAGCTGCAACTCCAGGAGTCTAAAACCTAGCTTGGTGTGGAGACAAGGTTAAGAGTGTGGCTATGCAGAGATGGCTCAAAGCAATGGACAAAAAAAAATTGCAGCAAGAAGAGAAAAAAGTCTTCCAGCACCTCCATAGTTTTCTTTAGTAGCTACAAATGGAGATTTTAGCATTTCAGAATCTTTGATAAGGGAATGCCTTTTTGCCTCCACATTGCTGGGGAAGAAACTCTGCCTCTAACATATCATGGTCATCATCAGCCATTGCAGATCCTTAGCATCTCCACTGCATGATTCCATAAAAATATACCATGTCTAAGTGGCACACACATATCAGAGCAGGAATTTTCAATACTGGAAGAATATGGCACATGAAGTCCTAAATAATGTCAACAGTTAGGAGCCATCCAAACTCCACTTTTGAATCATGAACTTCCTTCCACACTAAAACTGCACTATTGAAAAATGCATGTGCTTAAGCAACCTAGGACAGACTTCAATGATTATTTCCATTTGGAAGCAATCACAACCTTTTCCTTCCTCCTAGATGAGGACCTGCCAGTGAAGTAAATACAGTTATTTGCAGTTGACCTAGCTGGTCTTGGCAACTTGGACAGGCTTGTTTGGTTACAGCACTCTTCATTTTAAACGACTCTGTGTTCCTCAGCACAGTTCAGAAGTGACTAAAATGAGAAACTGGCTTTATTGTTGCATTCAAGTATTTTAACTTATTTAATTAAAAAATGTTCCTTCCCCTCTCTAGCTGTCACCCTCTTCCTTCAATGTTAGTGGTGGAGCCAGTGATTGTTCTCACTTACATGTTGGCAGCAATCTTTACTGGTCACTTCTTAGCTTCTGTGTGATTTAATACACTAATTCCTAGATAGTGTAAAAGAAAGGAAGAAATACCAAATCAGCAAAGCCACAGGATAACATATATCCTGCTGGGTCTGACTTGTGACTTGGCAGGAGCACCATGAACATTAATCATGCTGTTCCTTCCCCTGTGTGACCACACCACACTGCCAACTTTGCACACAGCAGACAGTGTTCTCATCAACTAACCTGCTATTGCACTTAGATTATGCCTTGTATCAAGACAGGTAAATAACGTGACATTTATTGCATTTTTACAATATTTACATATCATGTCAAGGTCAAATGGATTTTACAATGGACTCAGTTGCATTTTCTTTTTAATCATTTCCTGGTAAACAAACTTTCTGCTGTTCCAAGCTTTAGCTCATGCTTTCTTCTCTTGACATGAGAATCCTTCTAATTCTAACTGAGCAATCAAGGCATATAAAGCCAGGAGTACTTGGGCAGACCACAATAAAGCTTCTCTTTGGAGGAAAATACTTCTTACTGCTGTTCTAACCTAGCTCAAGGATACAACTAATGTTCAGCCTCTTCTTCTATTAGTTTTGGTATATTCAGATTAGAACAATGTGTACTAAATATCTGCTACTTTGCTCTCCATACTGACAAACCACCTCAAAGCTAGTGACACTGCATTTCAAATAGACATGTTGAAGTGGCTTGTAAAATCTCATGGGTTAGGATGAGATGGTTCCTTTGGAGGATGGCAAGGAGTGCTTTAAGTTACTTTCCAAATTGTCAAAATGAAATTTTTAAATGTAATTTTTAATGACATTTTAAAAAGCTTAATTTTATAGTAATTTTATAATTTTTTAATTTTTTTTTCATATATGTACATACATAAAAGCTGTGTACACAGCGGTTTCACCCTAAGGTACATCACCCTGGTTGTCTGGCATACATTCCATAAACATCATTTTCCATCAGTAAAGAAAAGTGTGTTTCAGCCAAGACTTCAAATCATGATCATAAAGTAGACTGTGCTGGATTTGTGACTAAAACAGTGTTGACAAGGCACCAGTGCCTTGGCTATGGCCAAGCAGTACGTGCACAGTGTCAGAGCAGTCTCTTTATCCCACACTGCCTTTGCTGGTGTGTAGGCTGGGGATGGGCAAGAGGCTGGAAGGGGGCACAGCCAGGACAGCTGAGCCAACGGATATCCCATGCCATATGACATCAGACTCAGTAATAAAAATTGAGGTGGGAGTTGGGAGGGTGTTAGGGAGGTAGCTACTGCTCAGAAACTGGCTGGGCATCTGTCAACTAGTGGGATGTGGTGAGTGATTGCCTCTGCATCACTTGTTTGGGGTTTTTGCCTTTCCCTCACTCATTAGACTATCTATATTTTGACCCATGTGTTTTGTCACTTTTGCTCTTCCTATTCTTTCCCCCATCCTGAGCAGCCACGTGGTGCTCAGCTGCCGACCTGGGTCAACCCACCACACCTACACATCCTTTCCTGCCTTCCTCTGTGAACTGTAGGATTCCTTCAGAGGAAAAAAACATGGCTTTAAACACACAGACAATTCAGATGATGGCACACAAGTAACAGTACGTGCAAGATTTGATGCTGCAACCTCCTCTGCAAAACTAAGTCTGCAAAGAGACTCAGTCATCAAACATAACAGTGTCCCCTGATTCAATTATTTATTCTGTGAAGCACTGATGGAGATGTCATATAATATATTTGCCTACTGAACCTAATTGCTTTGCCAGCATATTTAAATGAAAATACAAACAAAAACTGGTGATGAGGATGACAGAAATCTGTTTGATCTCTTAATAAGGTAACAGTTAAGCAGCTTCTGAGACAACAGGTACCATACATCCTGGCAGGTATCCTGCACTAGCATAAAGGAATATAGTACACCAAGTCATGTTTGGGTTTCAGAAAAATGTTGGTGTTCTTCAAAAGCAGAGTGAGTAATTAGAAGTCAAAATGTATTTTCCTTTTATGGTTTGGTTTAAAACATTTGGATTTTATTGTTTTGTGCATTTGGAAACAAAGGTTTTTTAAAATAATCTTTCTTTTAATAAAGAGAAGAAAGCAGGACAGTTGTTCAGGTAAGAGAGTAGTTGAAGAAGGAAATAAATTTCTCTCTCAAAAGGCAAACAGCCCCCAGCAGTTCACTTAGGTCTGTAAAATGTACACTGGTCAATGTGGCAATTATAGAACTAAGATAAGAAATTTCTGGTTTTCAACAGAAAGAAACAAAGAAGTGACTGAGTTATAATTTGGTTTCATTGATTACTTTTACAAGTCAGCTGTGTAGAGATTAGATATATATTTTACCTACCTTTCATACTGAGATGGGAGAAAAACAAAGGAGCAAAGACTATCACAAGTTTAAATTACCTATATTAATCTTCCATTACACTCCATATTATGGTTGCAACCCCAAGTAGTAATTCAGATTCCTCATTTAAAATGAAATTTTAAACAACCAATGGACTCACCTTCTGCTGACAGCCCCTGGATGTTAATCCCCTTAGCAGCCAAGAAACTCAGGCATGCATCTATGTTTTCAATCTGTTCAAGAAGAAACAAGAAGAGACACAAAAAGAACATGCATTGTAATAATTATTTGCTTTCATCTCCTGCCACCCTTGAGTGCACTCAATCTTTGCATCCCATAAAAAGTCCCTTTGCTCATTACGTGGAAACCACAGTATGAAACCTTCTCAGTTACTGAGGTCCTAAATGGATTATTATATTGATTATACACTGATTATTCCATGGGTCAGGGCTTTCTGTTATTTGCACTTACATGAAGCAGGTTAGTTAATGCTCTAACCACAACAGGCAATCACTACATATCTTACTAGAGGGGTCAAGGATGTTATGTGCCAGACTTCTTAACCTACAATGAGTAGAACAAACATGAAACCAAAAATAAACATGGAGGCCACATTTGCTTGAGAAGGCAGATTGCCACTTGCTCTGAAGTTGACAGCTGGCAAAAGTTTCCAGCCACACAAACAGTTGAATATAAAAGCTGTAAGTGGAAACCCCAGCTGGAATCCAAACAACGTTCACTCACGACATTCCCTGCGTGTCAGAAATGACAGGCAACTCTGGTTGCTCACCAAGGGACACATCCTGCCCCTCAGAAATGGTACAATGGGACTAAGTAGCACGGGCTAAAATTAATTTTGACCAGGTAGGGGTTTCTGCACAACAGATCTGGCTATTAGTGACTCCAGTTGCTATATACACACTGGACTCCAATCCAGCCTAAGAAAGCCAACCCCAGAGAGCCTGGATGGATGAGGCTGCCATGTTTTCCACTCTATCTCAGTATCACAATAGAGATCTTGCAACAGCTTCACACTTAGTTTCCTACCAAGCTCCCACTGAAGCTCTGCTGTCATATTCAGAAGATGCAGAGATGTCAGCCCCCACCCCAGACCAAAGCACCTCCAACACAAAAGCCTAAGCTTAGACCCCTCAAGGGACTGCAAGGAACACCATTTTAGCAAACACCATGTTTTGTCTGTGATTACACAGAAGACTTCTGGATAACAAAATTGAGCAATTTTTTATTTAACCATGGTAATCAGTAAGTGATAAAAACAGGCTCTCTGTGTTTTAACATCTTGCAAACATTAATTTATAAATTCCTGAAACATTGCAACCAAACACTGCATCCACTCAATGGATAAGGAAGGAGATAGATACCAAGCCCCACACTTGTTCATACCTTATTAACTATTCTGTGAAGCTTGGATACATCAAAAAGAAATGTGAAAAATCCATCTGCCCTCTCAGGCCCTACCTGCCCTCAAAAAAATACACAAGAAGGGTTGTGTGGCATTTTAGAGCCTGAGCTCCCAGCACCTGACCTGAGCTCTCTGTCCTTCTCAAAGAAAAAAAAAAATGTACAAGGAGAGCTGCCAGAAAACCTCCCACAAGGATTTCTCTCAAGGTACTTTCATCTATTATGTATAACAATAAAAACATTTTCTTCTATCATGGGGAGGAAAAAAGTTATTAGTATTGCTGAACTGTGACTTCAACAGTTACAAACACTGATGTACTCAAAACTTTTATCAACTTCAAAATACTTTGAGATATACTATAAAGTACACAAAGTATATAGTATATGCTGAGTAAATTATATGCTCCAAAACCAAAGGATGCATTTCCTGTAATGTTCAGACCTCAGAGCAGGGTGCAGTTCAAAGATCCATTTATCCACAGTTCAATATGATACGACAATCAATCTGGACACATTTCCTTCATCAGTTCTCAACAACCCTTTCAAGTTTTCAACACAGCTGTTTTATTGAGGTGATTGCCTCAACCCTGGCAGTGTTCAAAGCCAGGCTGGATAAGGCCTTGAGCAACCTGGTCCAGTGAGAGGTGTAACTGCCCAGGGCAGCAAGGGTTAGACTAGATGATCTTTAAGGTCCATTCCAACCCCTTAACATTCCATGATTTGGGATTTTGCCAGAAAACCAAAGCTCACTTTTTCAAGAATAAACACCACATAAAAGCATGAATCCTTTTCTACTACCTGCACTTAACAAGATGCATCATTCCAAGAACATTTCCAGTCTTCCACAGCTGTGGGTAGGTATCTCCTCTCCCAATAAGCAGGTTAGTGAGTAAAGATAAGCAGTATCTCATCTCTGCTGCAGATTTGCAGTAGCTCTTTGAGTCTTGCTTTGCTTACTTCTCTTGCCATGTCCCTCATCTTTGCTCAAACCCTCCTTTAGGGCAGAGTGAGCACAGGATTAAGATTTCCATCTGGGTAGGGAGTTCCTCATCCATGTTTTCATTCTTGGTGAAACATTGCAGCCCTTGCTGACCTCCTACCCTCACTGACAGTGCAATTCAGATTCCAAGAGCTCCCTTTAAAAATCATTCCACTTCTTCCATGGGACAAACCCCCAGGTTTTACTGAGCATTTTAGCCACTGAATTAAGATACAGCACTCTCAGCACCAGGCTGATGGATGATTCCCCATCAGAGGTCTGTATTTGCACCACAGGTTGAGCAACCAGGACCTCAGTGCTGTATGAAAGGACAGACAGGCTACCTTGTAATGCCTGAAAGTAGTCTAACACATCAGAAATCATGTTACTTGCTTGAAGAGATGCACTCCCAAGAGTGTAACATTTCATGAATTTCACACACAGAAGCTCCAAGAAGGATTCTGTCTGTGGTCCCTGCTGCACTGACATAAGAACTACTTATTTATAATCTGCAAATGCCCTTTGATGGAGAAAGATGCCTCAGTGTGTACAGGGCTGGAGATCACAAGCTATTCTGAAGTAACAGCACAGTAGTTAGAGCACTGAGATGTGTGTACCTAGGACAGAAGTGAAGTTCCTGGATAGATCTCAGCTATACAGTAGGAAGAAATTCTTCCCTGTGAGAGTGGTGAGGCACTGGCACAGGTTGCCCAGAAAAGCAATAAATGTCCCATGCCTGGAGGTATTCAAGGCCAGGTTGGATGGAGCTTGGAGCAACCTGGTGTAGTGGAAGGTGTCCCTGCCCATGGCAGGGGGTTGGAGCAAGAAGATCTTTAAGCTCCCTTCCAACCCAAATCTTTCTATGAATCTATGATTCTCAGAAAAACCTAACGACCCTGAATCATGGTGACTTCCAACACAAAGTACAGTTGCCTCCTTGTAATTACAGTATTCAGCAGCAAATCATCACCAAGTCTATGGGCCCTTTCTTGGCCAAGTCCACATATTGCTTAAACCCTTGAAGCAGATGTGAAAAGACTGGATTTGCCAAAGGGGAGGAGATATTTTGTCTTTCACTGTGCGCTACAACTGTTTTTTGGCTGCAATACTGATTTCTCATTTGCTTTGTCAGCAACATTTAACACAGCAGAAGCAAAGCAGGAAAGATGGCAGTTGGATGCTCTCATTTCCCTCCCACCCAAAACAGGGGAAAGCTGTGCAAAGAAGAGAAGCAAACCCAAGGACAGTGATTGTCTCACTCAGAAACATTACCAGGAGTGTCCAAAACTGAGCCTTATTACACTTCCTGGCCAAAAGCATCGAATGAATTTGCAATTTTGAACTATCACATTTAAGCTATTTCAAGTGTAGTGAACTACCCAAGTGTGTTCTCAGTCCCACACCCTATAGCATAGGTATTTATTCTGAAATGTCCCTAAATCATAGAATTTAGGGGTTGGAATGGACCTTACAGATCATCTAGTCCCAACCTCCCCTGCCATGGGCAGGGATGCCAACCAAGGACTGCTGAGTCTGCCCTGAGGAGCTGCCTGCCCTGGGGCTACTCCTCCTTTCTTAATTTTAGGAGATCATGAGGAAAAAAATAAATTTCTGTTCAGACATAACATATCAAATGTCACCACTCCCATTCTCACACTCACAGAACAAAAAAGCATATTTCAGTCAGCTACTGAACACTTCTCTTTAACATGAATAACCTGGCAAGGTGGGAGCAGAAGGTAACATGGCTAAGTGTTGTACATGGATAACTGTGGAAGACTAGATCATCATCAGCTACTTTGTTACACCAGTGAGACTGTCAGCCTCTTACTAGGGGTCTCACATATTTACTGATTTCTAAGTAAGTCTGTAAAAGTCATCACTGCACATCATCATTTTTATTCCCACCAGACCTGCACACTCCTCATTCCTTCCTAGCTCCTACACACATGAAACTCAAGTACACACAAATTTAACAGCTTCACTGAATTTCTAAGTGTGGGTCACAATACATTTGTTTCATTCTTATTTCACTATGACTTTCACAGATATATTATTTAGATTTTCCTCTATTCTCTGAAGTACCTACAGCAATTAGATAATTTTGACAACACTGGCCACCAGACTCAAATGAGTTTTGTGCTTGTCCTATAACACCAATTTCAATTTCTATTCTTGCCAGTGCTAGAGAGAAAACATGCTCTGGCCTGTATGAGCAGAACAGAACATGCTGAAAAAAAAAAAAGAACAAAGCAGCACCAAAATATCCCCCATCCTGTAGTCTGCAAGGAGACCCACAGGGCACTGATACATGTTGAACATTGACTGTATCAGACAAAGACTTGAATATGGGAACTGCCCACTGCCAAAGCTGCCAGCTCAGCTCTGCCAAGTCAAATACACAGGGTAAAATGTTACTTAGTGCTGCCCTCGTGACAGACACGTGTCTTTCTCAAACAAAAAAATCAGAATTGAACTCACTGTAGGTTCCCTCACTTAGAAACCATGGGAAGTTTTCTCACATTATGATGCAAGACCTCTGCTCCCAACTTTTACAGTGATAAATGTGGAGATTTTATGAGCTTATCCAGAAAATCCACTACTTATATTGAAACCAGCTTTTCCATTTAACCTGAGGCTCCATGTTATGTGTAATATATTAGTTTTCGAAAGAAAAAATATTGATTTCATATAAAATTTTTTGAAGTCTCACAAACCTTTATGCAATACTTCAGCAGACTTCACGTACAATATAGAAATAAAGAAAGAGCCTAACACAAGCTCTTCTTCAGGCAACATCTATTCCTTGTCTGTACTTTTGAATCAAACTTACACTCATATTTTTATACTCTAAAGTTTAGGAAGAGCCTTAAAATCTTAAGTCATTACACTGACAATCCTTAAAACCCTGGAGTTTTGAGGGAGGGAGGGTTCTCCCTTCCAAAAATATATCATTTTCTCTATGTCCTAAACATAATTATATATGAGAAATACCAAGGCAGAACTGCAAATTCCATTTGTCCCAGAAGGATATAAATACTAACTATTATTGCTCTGTTTCAAATAAATCTTCATTAGTAGTTATCCCAATCAAAATGTATCTCTTTTTAAAGAAAATAATATGTTGCTCCAACTGTTCATATGTTGCTCCTGATTATTTGGATAAAAAATGTCTCCCAAAATTAAGTTTCAGGATTTGACAGAACTTGGTGGATACCTCAGAAATAAAATAGCACATGTGACATAAGGGCAGATGAATCCAATCCATATTCTGAAGCCAGGTTGGGACAGATCTAGCCACAGAAACAAAAATCTGTTCTCATGGGTACACTGTTTTCACATTTATGTGAAGTGTTGACTTTTCTGTTAAAACTGCATTACTTTGGTTTTTTAAAGACAAGGAGATTTGAGGCATTAACCTAAGGCTAGAGATCCAGCCTAAGCCCCATCTCATGCATCCTCTTTGATGCTGTTTGCTATCCTGTTTTTCAGCTCTTCTTCTGGAAATAATGGGACAAATATTCAACATTCATTCCAGACATGCTCAATATGAATAGAAACGAGGGCAATAAGCACCACAGAGAAAACTGTGATTCATGGTGGCCAAAATGTCTAATGATGACAAAGAGCATCCAAAGGGCACACTTGAATTGTGACTAGATTCAGGCAATCCTGGGCAATTCCCAAGGTTTCCCAAAGCTAATCTAGTCAGGGAGAGGCAGATGGAAAGATTATAGAAATATTCCTAGTTTATTTTGAAATTCAGGTTTCTTTCAGGTTTCTTTCAGGTTTATTTATTCAAAACTAAAATTTTCCTATGGGAAAATACAAAAGTAAAGAGTAATTTTTTTGAGAAATATCCCTGGAAATATTCTTTTTGGATTAGCTCTTCAGGATCAGGCCTTAAATATATTTGAAAAGTTGAAGTGGATAATTTGTAATTTGAAATCTTGAGATGTCCTAAATTATGATTAGTTAAGCAACAACAAACTCAACTTTGCAAGAGAAGCATCAACAAAGAAACTTGCCTTGAGAATCATTAATTTAGGATATAGATGAAACTCTTCACTGGTGTCAAGAGACACTGAACTAGATTTTAGCACATACCACACCAACTGTATGTTATTGGCACTAACTCTCTGCTCATGTGAAGTGAAGACAGGAAAAGATGGGGAGAAGCTATGGCTGTGCTCAGGAAATCCATCATGAGGACAGTAGTGAGTCTCATTGATAGCATAGAGTAAAATGTTTGGAAGTGTGGTAGTCAAGGTAGACCTCAGTAACAGAGATGTATATTATTCTTAGTAGAGCGAATCATGGTAGTTAATTAAAAACAAACTTAGTGACAAAGATAGATATTATCCACCTGCATGTATTTGTCTGATTAATAGGCGACAGAGATGAATATTATGTTTAGTAGAGCAACTCAAACTTGTAGGTACTTACATATCCATCTGCACATATCTGCTTGATTAATAGATTATTTGCCTGATTAATAGATTATTAGTATAAAGATTTTGAAACTATGTTTGGGGGGACCATAACAACGATCAAAGGGGACTTGAAGTTATGCCTAGGGAGGATTGTAACCATAATCAAAAGCAACTGGGATCCATGCTTGGGTGAAATCAATAGAATAATATTAATGTAATGATTAATCTATGGTTATGTAAGAGAAGAGTATAAAAGGTATCCATCTCAGATCCATGTCGGAGTCAGATTTGGGCCTGTACCCTGACTCCCAGAGCTCTTCAATAAAAGCACCCATAGAATCATTCCATGATCATGTGTTTTCTACGCTAACATCATGAATCCATCAATTCCACCTTCCCTGGTTGCTTATAAGAGACTCTTTTCTGTCTGGGGTTTCCACACCAAAAATTATGTGCTGTGCAATTGGGAAAAGGGAGAATGGCTTAAAACTGACAGAAGGCAGATTTAGATTAGGTATCAGGAGGAAATTTGCCACTGTGATGATGGTAAGGCATTGGCACAGGTTACCCAAAGCAGCTGTGGATGTTCCATTCCTGGAAACGTTCAAGGCCAGGAGCAACCTGGGCTGGTGGAAGGTGACCCTGCCCATGGCAAGGGGGTTTGAATGAGATGAGCTTTACTGTCCCTTCCAGCCCGAATCATTCTATGATTCAATGTAAAATACCATCAGTATCGACTGCAGATGGACTTCTTCCCCAAAACATCCTTGAATTCTATATAAACCAATATTTTTCCAAGTGCATAAATGCTTAAAAGGAAGGACTAACACTAACCCCACTCAGTGCAGTCAGCACTGGCTCTTGCACACTGGTGTATGTCCTCAAATAATAGCTCAAGTGTTGAAGGCTCTGTACATCATTAACTTTGCAGCAG
>NW_008677568.1:0-3369 GCF_000695815.1 Acanthisitta chloris | reverse complement strand
GCAGGAATCCAGAATTTAACAGATTTCATGTTGAAAGAACCTCCTGCAACATAGTCACAGTTGTTCATTTCTAAATGAGATCCCTGGGAAAGGAGCTCCAGCCTGTGCCCAGGCACAGTGTTCCCTCTCCACTTGGCTGACATGCATTCTTCTGTCTCGAGGCCTGAGGGTCACAGCTTCACCTGTTCCCAACAGATTTATTCCAGTGGCTGGAGAGGCACCAACACATGTGCCCCCTCCTTCTTCCTTGCACCTGGATCCTGGATACCATCTCCTACTGAAATTCTGCTTAGGACAAGTGCAATAGTACTGCTTAAATATATGAAAATAGTCCTATATAAAAAGCAAACAAATATAAATTTTTCTGGGTATATATAATCTTCGCAATAGTACTGCTTAAATATATGAAAACAGTCCTATATAAAATGAAAAAAAATATAAAATTTTCTGGGTATATATAATCTTGACAGAGCAACTCATTAAAATAGCTATTATCACAGAGTTGTAGTGTATAAGCAATGCCTGGAAATTAAGGATTTGCAGCAAGACACACAGACAAGAAGTTTGTTCCTCTGGGCTGCATAATGCTTTGTAACACCCATGATCTGTTTCAGATATTCAAGAGTGAAGAGCTCATCACTACATCTGCAAAAAAAAAGAAACACTTTGTCTTCAAAAAAACTGCCATACAAACAGCTTTGATCCTTATACTACCAAGCTGAAGGAGAAGATAAAAAAAATGGATTTTTACTTCCACCTGCCCTCAAATCAACCTAACATTTTCACCTTAAAAAAGGTTCATCCATGATTTCCCTGTTTTCCCACTTATGCAAAGCCTAGGAAGAAGCTCTGTGTTTGCAGTGTTGCATGAAAGGTATTTTTATGTAATAATTTCACATTAATAATAGGGATAGCAAAAATAATTATGCTTCTGGACTTTGGTGTTAATATATATATTAATATATAAGTGAAAGCTACAGAGATCTCCACACACATATGTGGAATGACCTTGGCCCATTGATGCATTTGCTGTTTCATGTACTTAGTTCATATGGGGGCAGAACCACAGGTACTTAAACTGTGACAATTCCATTTAACAGTGAAATAAATGATCAAATAGAATTAATTCTGCCCTTATCGTTAAGTTCACACATTTCATTTTTTCCATACAAATTACATTTTCTCTCCTGCTCTTTAGCAACCCTCACACTGCTTCAGAGACAGATGATGTCTAAATTTTTGCATCACTGTATAGGATAAAGAGTTAAGACACCCTGTTGGGGTCCAGGAAGGTGATCCCTTATGGGACTGACATAACACTGTCACCAGCAGCCTTTCCCTCCAGAAATGAAACAAATACCTGTTTACTGACACTATTCTTTCCCTCCAGAAATGAAACAAATACCAGTTTACTGACCCTATCACACCTTATGGCCTTATCCAGTCTGATCTAGGTCTGTTTATCCTGTTATTTTCCATGTAGGATGATGGATGGGTGAGGGGCAGTGGGGCTTGTGGTTTTACATAGACTGCAAACTCTGCAACACACAAACCTCTGATCCAACCATGCCTGTCTCACTGATTACAATGCACAAATGCTAAGCATGGCAGCACAACAGTCTGGATATCTGGAAAAAATAGACAGCAAACCCAATCCTATCTTGAAGCAAGAGGCATTATATAAAATGACAAAGAAGGACACCTAAGTAGAAGCAACGTGGCAGATCACCTCTTGTAGTAAAGCATTCTTGTCCACATGAAAACATGAGTTCATACATGACCAACAGAAACCCAAGAAGCTTGAAGAAAATGCTTTCAGCATTCCTAAACTTGGTATTTGGCCATGTCCCTCTGCAGGCAGTCTCAGAAGCTAAGCTGGTGTCTGTCACTGGCCAGACTGGCACAGCTCTGGGGGATGTCTTCCCCTTCAGCTAACCTTCAGCTGTGAGGAGCTGTACCACCAGTTAGGGCCAAAAGATACCTATTTGTTACCATGGTAACATTAAACCAGATTCAATTTCTAAACATATGCTGCCAGTAAGTTAAACTCCCCAAGCAAAGCGGGGGAAGGCTTACCAGAAGATGGAAAAGTTCCTTTTACTACATTTGCTCAACCTTGGAGTAGGATTACTTGAAAATACATGGCTATATTTAACCCCGGGATATGTTTCAAAAAAATCCTGTGCTAGGAATTTGCAGAGGAAAAACATGCTTGTGATGCCTTTGATCTTCCAGCAGAGCTGCTCCCCTGAATTAGCAGCACATGCCCTGGCAGCAGAGTCCTCCTCAGCTTTGGGACCTGACTTGAGCCCCACCAACTCAGGCAGGGGCTGGAGCAACAGCCTGGCAGATTTATTGCACCTATCTATGGCAACATTTGGACAACACTGAGCATAGGAAATTGCTCAAAACATTTAAAGGAGTGGGTTAAAGTAGATGCCTGCTCTTGAAGAGCAGAGGCAGAATCATTTCCTGGGAGAAAAACACAATCAACTAAGAGCATTTCATTTACTCTTTTATACAGTTGCTATTTTTAGTTATTTGTACATAACACAGCAGCTCACTCACTCCGTGGGTATTACACACACCTAGAAAGCTGCTTGGGTGATGCAGATGGTTTCAGCTCATATTATTCCTGCCAACCACCTCATTAATGTCAACCCAGTGATACCCTGTAAGTATGGGCCATATCACATCAACACTCATATTCACTACAGCAATTCATTAAAGTGTTCTTTAAGAAAGGAAACACAGAAATATGGACAGTGTGTGCCATACAGACAAAGAGTAAAGAAGATTTCAACACCTCATGCTCTCAGGCCAATAAAAAAAAAGTCATGGAGCTGGCAAGGGTCACACTGAGGAGGGAAGTGGATAATATGAGGAGGGAAGTTAGGTATCTGGTTCCAGTAACTGAATTAATATTCCCAGCACTGCTTGATTCAAAACCAGGGTCTCTACCAGGCTGGAGAACTTCCATATGAACTGTTCTTTGGATGTCACATACATTACTAAATAACTCCTTTTCAGAATACAAGAAATCAGTCAAATATTAAAATGATATTCAAGTTGCCATCACGAGAAGGAAGGCTTCCTTGAAAATAAAGCTATGCTGAAAAGATGGCCCTCATCTTGACTTTCATATAGTCCTGACAGCAATGCAGGCTCTGACCCAAACAAGACTCTTTGTTTGCAAGACAAACCACACTCAGAAGAGTGACAGGTATTGCTTTACTGTTACAGCTTGATATCTGCATCAGAAACTTTGTTTGCAAGACAAACCACACTCAGGAGAGTGACAGGTATTACTTTACTGTTACAGATTGATATCTGCATCAGAAGGAGATGATTCTTGAAAAACTTCCTGTC
>NW_008677567.1:81972-104241 GCF_000695815.1 Acanthisitta chloris | reverse complement strand
GTGTGTGCACAGCTCACGCGTGTGTGTGCTCTGTGCGGGGTCACCCTGTCCGGCCAAGGACTGCCCTCCTTCCCCCCCTGCCGCGGCTAGTCAGGGGAGAGTACGGCCAGAAGGGCTGGGCCGGGCTTCTCGCGCTGAGGCGGGGCGCTTTGGCGTTTCAGTTTTTTTACCGAAACTCCCTGACAAAGGTGTTGGCAGCTTTTCATTGCCACTCGGGTTTTCCGTCGGGTTTTGCGTTTTGAGCCAGCACGTGATGTCTTTAGCAAATAAACGCAATTAAATGCTTCTTGCATCACCTCCCTGTTCTCTCTCCTCCTGTGCTTGCGCTCCCCTGGCAGCTCGTGTGCTCGGCTGTAAACGCTTTGGCCCTGGTACATCCTTCCCTTTGAAGTTTAGTGTCCAGAGCAGATCCCGCCTCAACAGAACAGGACCACCATTTCCAGGGTCTTCAAGGTTTTCACAGGGCCTCCTTTCAACCCACAGTAATAATTTCTGTATGATGGATGAGTATTTCATCCCTGTTTCACAGGGAAGAAGCCAGGGCACAAAGACGCAGAGTAGTAGCTCACTGCAGAGCTGTGAACTGACAACACCACTGATGCCTGAGCTTTTGCCATAGGCACTGCCTCTGGACTATTTTTCCTTTTGGGTTCACCTAAATTATACCTTGAGAACGTTCATGGCTTACAATGGTGGCAGGTTCTCCACTGTGGGTAACTTGTCCTGTCCAGAGGCAATACAGGAGGCAAGAGTAAGTGAAATGCCTGGATAGTCTACAACCTGAAGGTTAGGGCAAGAGGTGGTATTTGTCACTGAATTAGAGATTTATGGCAAAATCAGACCCTAAAGAGTAAATATCTTCAGGAAAAACATTACGTTCTGCTACTCCACTTAGAAAGTGATGTTTCTTTATTGTTAGAGACTGTTTATCTTCCCCTACTGGCTTTTCAACTTGGGACTCTGATTTGTTAAAGGGAATTGCCATTAGCCTATGCACATCAGTATGAATAAGATCCTGCAGGTGCCATAAGTTTAAATTTGTGTACCAGGTCTGACCAGTCAGAAACCCGAGATCAAGTGACCTCTGAAGCTAGGTCTGAACCTCTACTTGTTGTATTCAGCTGTCCCTGGTAGTCTGTCCTGCCTGTCTTTGTGACATTCTGCTCCTTCTGCTACTCATTGTCTGAAAGCTTCAGGTTGTCACCAGAGTCATCAAGGAGGAAGCATCAGATGCTGGCCCATCCTCACAAGATATCTTAGAAAAAAGGACCAAAGGACCCATTACAGCTACTGCTGGTGCCAGAGAAGTTCTAGGTCACCCACGTCTTTGCAAGGACCTGAATAAGGTCAAAGTAGATGCTCCAGCATGCAAGTTGAAACAAGACAATAGCAAACCCCCTGGAGCCAGCAGGAAAACTTTCTTCTACTGAAAGTAGTCAAAATGCATCCCACCCATCAGTGTGAAAATTCAGCCCTCTGGACATGGATCTGCATGGGAATATAATAGGTGCACTTCCTCTGCAAACAAGCATGAGTGTCTTTACAAGAATGCCTCAATGAGGTGTCAAAGAGGAGACAAGTCCTCCGGGGTGCATATCAGATGATGCCAGCTGGTTCACTCCTGAACCAGTCATCTCAAAGTCAGTTTGGGCCAGAGGACAAAACGACAAAACACAAAACTGAAACTCTGGCCCCTTGGGGTTATTCCCATGACCATCTGAAAAAGCAGCCAAAGAGGCAGCTGTGAGCTGGGGACGCTCCTCAGCCTGCACACCTCGAGCGAGCATAACTAAGGACCAAAGAGCCACCTCCAGCCCCGCTCAGTGTCGTTCCAGGAGGCTCCCTGCTGGGCAGCTAAAAAATAGTCCCGAGGGCTTTGAAAAGGCAGCGTACCAGGCTGTTTATCCTGGGTAGAATACTTCATCTTTTTTCTGTCTGTTTTTCCATCAGTAAAAAAGAAGTGCATACCCACTCAGTAAAGTACTTTGGGGAAAGTATTATGGATGATTGCTAGTAGGAGGCACATAGTAATCTTCTCAAACCTGCAAATGAGGGAAATTCTTTAAAAGTTTTCAGTGAGATCTAAAATGCCACATGAATATGCACAATGAAAAAGAAAAAAAAAACCCAAACCACCTTCATGGCAGAATTTAGGTACTTTTAAAATTTCAGCTAAAAGGAGCCCTACAGGATACAGATCCCCTTTAAATGACTGTGTATATATCTGAACAGGGTAGATTATTGAGGTTTTCTTTTTTATAAAACTCTGCTGCATTTTCAGGAGGACACCTATTTTTAAACATCCTCTAGTTTTATGCTTGAAACCTCCTTGCTCAGAAACTGGTTTCCTGTAATGGCTCACAGGTATTTTATGTATAAATATACACACATACACAGATTAGGCTCCCAAGAAACCACGATACATATGGTAGTTTTAAATAATTCATTGTTAAGCACCCCATGGTAAATCTCTAGTTAAACAGTATGTGATTTTGCTAGAATTCTTGGTATATATTGAATGTGAAGCACTGTGGTAAATTTAACTATGCTGAGCATCAAATGTGAAAACTTTACATTGTACATTACATCCTGACACGCAACTGAGAATCTTTATTATTAAGGGCTTCAGGGAATTTTTGAGGGAACTTCTGAAAAGAAAAAGAACAAGTCTGAGTGCTATTTCTCTATAGAAGTTGAGATTTTCTCAGAGAAGGGAAATTCCATAAGTAGTCTGTATTGAATTAACATAAAGGTTTCACTAAAAGAACTGCTGTCTATTAGCTTGTGCTCTGAGGCTCCTCATTTGGTGCTACTCAGATGAAAGTCAGAGGATCTTGGCTTACCTGGTATGAGCTGGTGCTCAGAGCATTTCCAGGGCTTGCCACTCCTGCAGTGCGGCTGGAGAGATAGGGCAGCAACTGCTGCTGCGAGGGGAGGTCATTTTTCCCCTTTTCTCTAGCAGTAGCTGTCGCCCCAGATACTCACAACTCTCCCTTGTCAGCAACAGCCAGATGCTTTCCTGGAGGTAGGCAAAGGCAACAGCCAGCAGGGATCTGGCCACGCACTGCTCCCCACAGCCTGCTGCTCTGAGCAAGGAGCTGGGCTTGGTTGGGACATTTTGTGTGGCAATGTGCTGCACCTCCACCCTTTGCAGGAAGCCCTGAAGGGGGGTTGCTTTTATGTTGTCCCGTAGGTTGACTTTGTTCATTCTGATTTGGAGAAACTGGCAGTAAATAATGCAAACTGTGCCACCAAAGTATTTAGGCATGACCTTCCTTTTTGTTTACATTTAGACACTGCAGCTCTGTGTGATGGTGTGTAATATGGACTCCTGTGGCCAAGGAAAGGTACAAATCTGTCCAGCTTTGGGTTAATCAAGTGATATAGGACACAACTCACTGACAGATCTTCACCTTTTTCCAGGTATTATTAACCAGACATTTCAATGAACTTCACCATCACTGATACCATATCTAATTATTTACATCATGTTTATCTTAATGATATCAGAGCATCTCAGACAAGAATACCTGTGTTTAAGATGCTATGATAAAGTATCTTTTTGTGGCTATTTGTCCTTCTTCCTCCTTGGAAGAACCCCAACTGCTGAAGTGCTCTCTCAGGGACAATCACAGGACAGCTCTACTTAAACCACCACCACAGCCCAACATAAGCCTCCTTTCCTCCCAGCACATGAGGCCTCGTGTGCTTGGTCACAGGACAGGAGATCAGATGAGACCAGCCACAGAGCAAAGGACCCACTGAGGAGAATGCCTGCTAGCAGAGTCCCTTTGAGGTCTCCTTCAGTATGGCAAGCTCTGGTGCGACTAGCACCACGCCCCACACCACATGCAGCATCATCCCAGCAAAGACACATGGAGAGCCCAAGAGTCAGAGACTCATCCTCAGCACTTTGCAGGCTGGTCATACTCCCTGTCTGGCCAAACCTTCCATGAAGATGTCATGCCAAAGTCTAAGGAGAAAACAAAAAAATAATTAAAATGAGACCAGTTAAACTACTGTTGCCTTTTTCTCCAAAAGGTAGCCCCAGTGGCAGGCATATGGTGTGCCCCTGCTGACCTGCACACAGCAGGATAAGGAGCAGGCTGTACCACCAACACGCCATTAATGCCTCATACTCAGCACACCACACATCTAGCAGGGCTTTATGGGATGTGACATTAAGCCCTTCTGGGAGGGAGATAATTGCCACACAGAATTATGAGATCTGGGATGGAGGATTCAGGAGAAGGCAAAGGCTCATCTGCAGTGCATGAGATGATACCATTGAGGTTATATTAAAGGGCTGAGCCAGCACAGACTCTCTTCCTCCTCCCCGAGATGGAGCTCACCCAAGGCCCTGAGCAGTCTTGTGTCCAAACATGAGGCAAGTTTGAGCTTGGAATGGTGCTCTGAAGTTAGCAATGTGAAGTGTAGCCATGAAAAGCAAGTCCCAGAGCTTTTGTCTTTTCACTGAAAATTGCTTCTGCCTTTGCAGAAAGAACTGTTTCTCTATAGGACAGCAGGCTCTGTACTTTCACAGCCCCGTCCACTCAGGTATTTTTACTTCTGAGTTAGGTTTCTGAACTTTTCCATAAAGTTGCTCATATTTTCCACTGTATCTCCTCTTTAACCTCACCCCACCAATTCAGTCTGATCTTTCTTTCTCAGTAGCTGTAGGTTCTGAACTGTTCATTTAAATATAGTGTAGTTTGCCTACATTTTTTTTTTTTGCTAAGCATTTTATTTTATCAGTTAAAGAAACAGAAGACACATAAGACACTTAACACAAGTACACCTTGCCAAGATGCCTTCAGTGGTATGCTTTTTCTTTAGGTTCTACCACAAACATTGTAACATATCTGAATGTTTAAAAAGCATTTCACCCCATGCCTTCTCTCCCAAGTAATTTTGCCATTCAGTGGTTCTCTAGTATTATGTTTGCCACAGACATGTATGGGAGAGGTCTTTTAAATATCACACTTAGAGCACATTACTTTAGCTTAGCAGCTCAAAGGTTGCAGAGTTAAAAGAAAATAAGCAAAACATCATTATTTTCTGTGGAAATATTTCCCCTTGCCTCCTTCCCAGTACAGATTTGAATAGAAGACATTCACAAAGAGGAAAATAATCCCCATTCTATTGAAAATTCGCAAACAAGTTAAAATTTATTTGATTACTGGGATGTTTACTTTGTAGGCATGCTGCAGATCATTGGGCACAGATCTACTCCAAAGCTTGAAGTTGCTTTAGCTCTGACTGTGAAGTGGCATTCAAATAGTATACAGAATATTTGCAGTGGTGCATCACAAGCCAGACAGTTTACCTTTTGTAAGCCATGCTCCTTCTATCATTTAAAGATGTGCAGTCCTCCTTAAATCCAAATGGCTACAACAATCATTAAGCATATGGCTTTGTTTTGAATTATCTTGGTGTCTTTCTGTTAATAATCCTGCTATGTAACTTCCCTGTTTGTGGGGTCTCCTGAAGAATCAATTTTTCTAGCTGTGGCCAATGATTTTGTTAAATCTTTTTAAACTAAGGCTAACAAGTGTCAGGATCCAATGCTGAGGAGTTAGAAGATTTTCAAAACATGGTTTAGTAAACAAATGCACTTGCAGCCTTGCAGCTGTGCCGAAATTTCACTAGGCCAACACTCACTGTAAAAGGCATGGATCTCACTTTCCAAATATCCTATCACAGCGGCATGCCTGCATCCTATACTCATTTTCACGCATCGATAAACAATTGCCTATGTAGTGTACAAGATGGAGGAAAGTTAGGCAAAGGAGAGCTATGGTGATATAAATAAGAGACAGGGTTCAAGCCTGGCTTCTCACTGCAGTAAGCAAAGAAATATTTTGGGTTTGGTTTCTCATGGATCAGCCAATGGCTGCTGCAACATCCAGCCCTGTTTCCCCGGTAGTCAGGCAGTTGCTCCAGTCTGGCTTGGCAGCCTCCACACAGGATTCTTCAGGTCCAGCTGCACACTGCACCTCTTCCAGAAAGTTGTGCCATGTATTCGTCACATTCTAGCTGAAGCCCCTTTTCACCAAGAAGGAATAAGACATTCCACAACTGACTGTTTAAACACTTGTAAGGCAACATCAAAACATGTTCTACGGTGCAGCAGCAGGCCTCAAAGCTGTTTGTCTGTTGGTTTAAGAAGTGGTACAACAGAAACAACACACAATTTCCTTCAGAGGTGAATCATCCCCCAGCCCTGTCTTTACATCAAATGTTAAGGCCTTTTTTAAGTCACAAAAATATGGCTTATATCTTATTTTGTCCAAACTGTGGAACAGCCATACTGATGAATTAAATATGTGTACATTTGTGGAAAGGAGCATCTAACACTAATGCACAGTTAGACTGAAAGATAAGCTCATGGCAAAACAAGGAAAATCAAAAGTTAAGACATCAGATCCTCCACTGGCTTAAATTGGCATAGTTACTTCAAGATACATAGATTGTATTATTGCCGTAGAAATCCTACAGGAGGAGCAGCTGGTCAGCCCATAAAACCCAAACATGTTGTGCACTCACTTCTTAAAAATACTGAGTTTGTCACTACCTGATGGGAAGAAATCCATCATGGAGGCCAAGTCAGCTGAGATAAAGAGAACCAGCCACATGAGGCAGATGCTGGGCACAGATAGATGAGCTTGCAAAGAAGAGCTCAGGTCCCCAAAGGCTTCAGACACCAGAGTGCAGGGAAGGGCAGGAGTACATAGCACAGCTGTGAATCCCTCTATAGGGAGGGATTTCCTTTGTAGAGTAATTTTTCCTGTGCCTATCTTCAGGAAAGAATTTGCGTGTCTGTTAAGTCCCAGTAATGTACGCTCAGAAAGCCAGAGCATGTGCTTAAGAGCTTCTTGTATCAAGTTTTACAGGCACCATTTGAGCATGTGAGTTATCCCCTTGGCTTAGTGGGACCATGCATGCTTAGAGTCCCTGGTGATCTTAATGTAGCCTCCACAGTAGACTTCAAACAGAAAAGGAAAGTGAATGTTACTGAATCAAAAAAGTTCATAGAGAATTGAAACATAACTGAATCCCTCCTCCCCCCATCTAAGGCTCCATTTTGGGTGTCTGATCTTGTGAACAACTTGCACAATGAGGCACAGAGATCAACGGTGCTAACAAACCACAGGTTGTGCTTTTTGTTGAGTCAGAGGCATTGTCGGCAAAAATTCAGAGCCAGTTCTGCAATGCTTCACCATGCATGTTCTTTTTATCGAAACTGTAGTGCCGTTCTGGTGTAATGCTTTAGAGATCCTTGTCTGGTTAAAAAATCCCCACAACTGTGCATTACTTTTTGTTGTCTCTTAAACAGAAATACACAAAGCTGTAAAAATGCTTCTAATTATGTTTAAAAACCAATCACATTAAAACCAAAGCTGATGCCAAGAACATTTTATTCACACAAACCAAGAGATGCAGAAACATTTCACTCTACTGCTTTGGACTGTAGCATGAAGTAAGCATGATAGTTCAGTCTGGAGGCCAAACTCATGGTACCCACCTTTGTATCTCCCCTTTTTCCCCACAAGCTATGAAGTTCTCATTTTTACTACCTTTTCCACTTAAACATTCTTTTTAGTTAGTGCTTCATTCCCTACTCCTATTCCCAGGGCTTGTCTTCCTGTTGTGCGCTTTATGTCTTTATCCAGTTCTCCACACTACTTCTCTCCCAACTTCAAAGCACCTTTTCCCTACTTAGGTTGCCTGAGGAGGTGATATGTGTTCCATCTTATTTTTTCCAATCTGGATGTATCTTTTGAGAAGTTGCAGATTAGGAGAGGAAGGACTGAAGCTTCCTCCACTTATTTCTCCATCATCCTCATTCTTGGCTGACCATTTAGTGTATGCCTCTCTTAAGCAGCTCCCAGTGGGAGCACAGAGAGGACATGAAAGTGCCCATGGCTACTTCTGGTTTTCAAATTTGGGACCCTCTGCCCAGTCCTGTTACTACTGAGACCAAAAACATTCCTTGATATTGTGGAGTTGGTTGGATGCAGTGACAAAAAGTGATCAAAAGCTGATTCTGGAAGTCTATTGCAGAAATACCATCAATTGCAAGTCCCAGTCCTCTTGACATATAAAAATTCAAGTGCATTGGTCTGACTGATAAGAAACAGCGAGTATGACCTAAACACTGAGCTCTGTAAACACTCACATGAGCCACGTCAGTGCACATTTCTTACCTAGACAAGCAAAGATTTGCAGGCTCAAGCCAGTGAAGTGAAACATTGAATAGAGGATTATCTATGTTTGTGGGCAAAGTCCTTTAGCCAAATCTGCGCCTCAGATCTTCACATCTGAAAATAAAAGCATTATCTAGATTTTCCTTCTGTGTTGGAGATAATACAACTGCTGCTGGAGACTTCTACTCCTTATCTCTGCCTTCTGCTGCTATTTTCCTGCCTCCAGGGGAAAAGTAGCCAGCTCTTGCTCCTTCTTCTGTAGGCAACAAGGTGACTTCAGTTAGAGCGCTTCTGAGGAGTGGGTAGGAATCACCATCTTCTGTCATTTTTGTAGTGCTGACCACAGTATCTCACCTCTAAGCACTCACATACATACTTGAAGAAAGCATCAGAGAACAGTAAAAGCAGGTTTCTTCTACAGGGGATAGCAAGCCAGAAATTGCAATGATCCTATAGCCTGCCCCACAGTCTCAAGTGAGCCAAGCAAGGCAGGCTTGGAGACGGTGACCAGGTTCAACCAAGAGCCCAGACCCTAAGGCAAAAGCATGGTGACAGGGCAGGTATGAGACCAAACCAGGAAGCCAGTTCATAGATCAGGTCCAGCAATGTCCAAGTACAGCCATGGTGACAAGACAGTGCCAAGTTCAGACTGGAAAAAAATATTGAGCTCTAGAGAAAGTGTCTCCACAGTCAGCCCTAGCCAGGCTGATCTGGAGACCAAAATGCCTCCAAATAGCTAAGGCAGGGGCTGATGGTCCCCAACTAAACTTAGAAGGGTTTCTGGGCCCTTATAAGGTGGGTGGGTGGAGGTCCCAGATGAGGCAGGCCAGGTTCATTTAGAACTGTTAGTGTTCTCAAGGCCCTGATGGAGAGAATGAGCAAAAGAAACTGAAAGCGTACGTGTGTATATATAATGTGTGTATGTCACCATGTTAATTCTCTGCTTCTTAAGCTCCCCTCTTCATTTCCAAACATCTGGCTTATGATTTTAGAACCTCTAAGGCTTGGAATAGACCTTAACTCTAAAAATGTATCTGATGTCACACAGCAAGCAAAAGATTAGGAAGTTAAAGACCCAGCTGCAATAAAGAGATTACGAGTACTTTTAAACAAAAACCCCAAACTGCAAATAATATGGCCTTCATTCAAATTTACATCCAGGCTACTTTAAAATCTACTCAAGGACTTTCTAGTTTGCTTGGCTACAAATCATTATAAATCTGGAAAGAATTCTTCTGCACTTCCTACATCCTTCCTACATCCTTTTTTTTTCATTACTGCTTTCTACTCCCACTACTACCTGTTAGTTCACTTTCAGACTGTTTTCCCCAAATTGATTCTCCCTTTGATCTTTCCATTCCACAAGGGTAACCTTTCCAAGCTGCTCTCTAATATTTGTGTATTTGGTGGATCCTGTAGCCCTTCCTAAATTAAAAATCAACTGAAAACTTAGTTCACATGCTGTTTGCCTCCTTTCTCCTCTCACGAGTGAGTATCTGACACACTGGTTGGGTTGTTCCCAACAGTGTACAGACTTGCACACAAACACACACACGCACACACACACATGCAGAGGATTGGGCTTGCAAGTGTTGGGTTTCCTGAAACAAGGTTATATGCTAATTACCCCACAGTAAGATGTTTCAGGGCCACTGAAAAAAAGTATATGAAATATAAAACAATGATTCTTATGAATAACCTTACCTCATGTCTCAGCTTAATTTGGTTTTCTCTATATTGACAGTATGATTTTATGTGATAATTATTCCTGGCCAAATCATCTGAAACAATTTTTAAAACATTTAATGTTCCCATATAAATGCAAATCCTTTAATAGGGCTTAGATATTGTGTTTATTCTTCCCTCTTCATCACAAATTTGTGTAATTAGATTTTAATTTAGTTTATGTTGGAATCTTTAAATATTTAAAATCCTATCCATGCACTAGCATTGCCTCCAATGGACCAGGTCAAAGTCAGATCGATTTCAAGACTGTGAACAAATGTCTTCTACTCACTTTACTTTTTCAGCTGTGTATGTGTGGTAAGAGTCCCACATGGAATTCACAGCTCCTGCTTTGCCAGCAGAAGGGGTTGCATGGACGCTCCTTGAGCTGCTCCACTGCATATGGGCTAGTTCAGACTGCTTTCTTCAGCAGTGGGGCTGCAATATCTTCAACCAGCAGAGATAGTCTCACAGTAAACATGTGCTTATGACCTGGTTTAACTAAAACCTGGAAAGCAAGTATGCTGTCAAAGCTGAAATAAGCTTTGAAAAGAGATGGGGGTGACCAAGAAGAATGGTGCACGGTACTGCATGTGAGCATGCAGGACACTGCAAGCAATTGCACAGGGCAGTTCTCATTGGGTTGTTCTGGAAAATGCAGGTGTGGAGCCAGAGAATAGCAATCCCTTCCAGATTGCGCTGATGACTCAACCCAACTTCAAAATCATCTCTATGGAAGAGTTATTCAAGGATGATTCATGACCACTGGCAGGAGGGGATTACCCAGTGAGAGAACAAGGACAGTTTCAGGTTCTGAAACAGCTCCAGAGACAATTATTCTGATTAATGCTAAACTCTGGCCACCATGAGTGGCCATCATGCTGTTATCTGTAGAGACTGGCGGTTGCATAGCATGTCTTAATGGAGGATACTTTAGAATCAACAGAGCAGTCCATAACTCTTACGCTTTGGACCAACAGAGCAGTCCATAACTCTTACGCTCTTAGGAAGATTTGGACAGGGACTGCAGCTAACTGCATCCAGGAATGCTCTCACATGCTGGAGCATGAGTGTAGTCATATCAGAAGAGAAGCCTCACATCTGAGAAACCAAGGCTGAGGGCAGTGGAAAAAGAAAACCAAGCCTGATGGAAAGAGCACCATAAATTCTCATTGGTGTCCAGGCACCTTGTTGCACCCTTTTCGCTCTCTGTAGTTATGGAGGGGCTGCCAGGATCCAGCCTTCAATAAAAGGCATCTGTTTCTGAAGTGAAAACCAGCACTTAGTTGCTAACAGCACACAGTAACTCAACACATCAGTGCAGAGCAGGAAATGAAAAACGCCTTTTCTAACTATGTTATAATGGCAATTTTAGGTAGATGGAACATTAGCAGTGGATGCCAAGCTGGAAGCTGGCCACACCATTGGCTTTTCAGCAGCAGCTTTGGTCTTTGGAAGCTTTTCACAGGCTGACAATGCTTCAGAAGAGTCAACTTTTGTCTGGGATTACAAAAATCAATCACACCACTTGTACATAGCATGAATGGTTACCATGTGGACAGCCCCATGAACCAACTGACATTTATTCCAGGTTATCACATCCAGTGTGCCTCAGAAAACTTTCTCCACTTTTATGGTGCAATTTATCAGAAGACCATTTTCATTTTTAAACTATTTTTTTATCTTAATAGAAGAATAGGTTATTTTTCTCCCAACAGGCCAAATTAGTTCCTCGAGGGAAGGTTTACATGCTGGTAAAGTGCCTTGTAAGTAATTTCAAGGCCTGCGCACAACACCTGTATAACTATAGTGGTGCACCTCTTGTTGTCTTTTAAACATTCATAAAATGGATCTTTAACTGCAACTATATTTCAATCTTTCTTTCAGTGCAGAAAAGACATACCAGGTGGTGGAAATTATGTCAATAATTGGTGAAAGTTCTGCCAATGTCAAATCTCCTTTCTGTTGGTAAATCCTTCTCAGTCAAAACAGATGCAGTTTATACATGAATATAACTCAAGGTACACCACAGCAGTGGGGCAGATATCACAGCTCAGCCCATGTGTCTTCACTGCAGCCTTTTGGAATAACAGAGACAAACCAAAATGTCCCGAAAGCCATCTGGCTTCACTCTGGAGGAGCTGTCTAACTTGCTAATATGAAGTTAGCAGAGCACCTCATATATCTTTATATCTTCTCTGAGGATGACATAAGGATTAAGACTAGGACATTCCCACCACTAGTTGCTGCTTTGTTGCTGCACACAGCCTATTTGTTTCTTCTTTCAAACTGCTCTTGGGGCCACCAGCAGTTGACAAAAGTCAGAGATTTCAGACTCCAATTTCAGTTAAGAAGCTTGTTTTGTCCACTGTTGGACTAAGATTCAGAGTATGGACATGGTTCAAAAAACCCCACGTTTCACTTTTCCACTCCCCCTGCCCCACAATTATGCCTTGTATCTGTTGCAGAGAGTTGAGACACACCATTTAGCAACTCCATGGTGAATCAGACATGTTACACAATGATTTGATTAAAGGAAGCATTCCTCTTCAACTGAGACACCGTTATGTCATTGATCTGCACAAAAGGCTTTCCAAATTATCATTCATCCAACAGTCCAGAGCAGCTGTTAATATTTAAGGAGCACCAGAAGTTACTAAGTGTCTCTAAAATACCTATGGGATTTAAACGTTCTCTGTGAGGTCCACTTGATAGACTCATTGTAATTTTGGCTGTGCCATAGGACTGATTCATCTGCCCCTTGAGTATTTCCTAGTGCATGGCAAAGAAAAGGTAGCAAAAATTTATTTCCTGTGGAAAGCCATACATATGCATGACACATGTACACTTTATGTAACATGTATTTTCATGCGTACTGCCATATAAAAATGTGCTCAGAATACACTTCAGGCTGTAAGGTTCACCACCTAGTAGTGGGAAACACCACAAGAAATGTTACCCATGAAGCATTAGTTTGGTCCTGTGTAGAGAGGAGTGGAGACCAACATCATGTTGAACCCCTTTGCTCTGGGTGAGTGCTACCCCATGCACTGTATGTCGCTGAGAGTGGAAACCCAGCGGAACAGGGTCAGACGTGTTTTGATCACAGCTCATCCCAAGTAAGAGTGTATTGCCCTGGCCCTACCACCAGCTACTCATCACCGCTTCTCTGCCAGGGATGTAATCACACTTTCCAAACTGCCAGCACAGCTCCATCTGTAGTCATTTCCTAACTCAAATTTTGTCAAATGATCTGGTTTTGGGTGGAGGAGGGGGCAGGTCAGGGGTGTATATGCTTTTAAATGGCAGTCAAAGCGGTGCCCACAGTAAGCCAGATAATTTTTGCAAAACCGAGGAACAGTGTGATGTGCTCTTCTGCCAGTAGATCCGAGAGGTCAGCAACCCATGAGACAGGATCTGCTGCAGCCAGAACATTGTGTCTGATTGCACCATTAATGAGCTCCTGTTCAATATTTCTTTTTCACCACATTGCTCAAGGCATGGTACCAAAGCCTTAGTAATGGTGCCATTCAAACCCTGTGGTGGAGACTGAATTACTAATATCTATAACACTTGCCACTCTAGTATCACAAATACCCATTTGTTCATTAATTTTAAATGCCCAGTTTGATTTTTTTTCAGAAGCTTTAGCATTATACAGCACTTTACTTGACAAGGTAACAACTTACATTGACTTTTGTTGCAAACATAAGCATCAGCACCTGAAATCTGGAATACAGTATATAAGAAACACACTTGCTTAAATAAGTTGTCAAACTGTCAAAACTTGATTAACATCATATAGGAATTAGAGCAGAACCAAGGATAGATTTTATTTTCCAGGGCAAGATACAGCTCTGAAAATCTCTAGTCTCCATCCTCAGTTCTTTGTCTCATGCAATACATATTTACCAATTTCTATATCAAACAAGGCAGGGGACCCTATAAACCCTGGATCTGTCCTGGAGCAGATCAATCCTGCACCTTTGGCAGTATCCTGGGGGAAGAAGTATGTATGATGATGTAGTTAAAGTTATAAGTCTCATGGCTAAGATGATTTTGCAGCCTCAATTCTAGAATTGCCCAAAGAGTAAGGACTTGATATTTTAAAATATTAACACAGAAAAATAAATAAAATTACATAACCATTATTTCTAAGGTTTATAAAAGCATACTGAAAGCTCAGAAATGTGCTTCTGTTGTCTCACTGTACCCCAGCACACAGGAACCTAATTAATGGTCTTGAAGACACCACCCACTTGAGCTAAAAGACAACTTTCACTGGTGTTTGACCATTGCCTGGTATATCTGACAGGCTGTCTCCCAGTATGCATGTTCGTGTATGTGTGTGTGTATATATATCTCACACAAATATGCTTTGCCAATGTGTTCCAGTGCTATTGGCTGACACTGAAAAGTATGAACCAAAGAAATACACACTTTAAGAGGCACAGAGTCATAGAATGCTTTGGTGTAGAAGGGACTTTAAAGCTCATCTAGTTCCAACGCCCCCTGCCATGGGCAGGGATACCTTCCACTAGACCAGGTTGCTCAAAGCCACCTCCAGCCTGGCTTTTAATACTTCCAGGGATGGGGCATCCGCAACTTCTCTGGGCAACCTGTTTCAGTGCATCACCACAATCACAGTAAATTTTTTTCCTGATATCTAAGCTAAACCTGCCTTCGTGCAGTTTGAATCCATTCCCCCTTGTCCTGTCACCACATGCTCTTGGAAAAAGTCCTTCTCCAGCTTACTTGTAGACTCCCATAAGGTAATGGAAGGCCTCAATTAGGTCACCCCAAAGCCTTCTCTTTTCCAGGCTGAAGAAACCCAATTCTCTCAGCCTTTCCTCATAGGAGAGGTTTTTCATCCCTCTAATCATCTTGTGGACCTCCTCTGGACTCACTCCAACAGGCTGATGTCCTGCCTGTGCTGGGGACCCCAGAGCTGGATGCAATACTCCAGGTAGGGTCTCACCAGAGCAGAGGAGAAGGGCAGAATCACCTCCCTCAACATGCTGGCTATGCTTCTTTTTTCCTTCCTCCCTGCTTTGGATGAATCCTCTGCCTTCTCCCTCCTTGCCCAGACAGTCCCAGCTATACCCCAAAGCTCCCTCCTAAAACGTCTCTCAGCCCACCAGGGTCCCTCTGTAGACCCTTCATCCAGTCTTCGGCCTTTTGTCGTCATAACTACTTTCCCCTGTACCACTGTCAGACTGATTTTCCAAACAGCCTTGCATTAGTGAACCAGTTCTAATTCCACTGTCCTAGTCCCCATACTCATATTCCTTTTTCATTAGGTTCCATCCCTTAAAACCTGGTTTCCAGACCTCTTCCACAACTTTTCCTCTCCAAGCCGCTTGGCTGGTAGCATGTGGATGGATTACCAAAGATGGAAAGAAGGGGGCTCTGAAGAGCTTGTTAATTATCTCTGTCAAAAAAAAGCCTGCAGCTGGAACTACAGCAGCAAGTCTGGTTTGGCCCTTTCACCCCAGGCCTGAGTGGGAGCTGCTGTTGGCTCTGTCCATACAGACATCTTAACCTGATCTCAGACACCTTAAGTACCTTAGCATGTCAGCTGTGCAAAGAAAATATCTTGATTGCTTACAATCTGAGATACAGAGATCGAGCTCCAGTCCTCAGGGAACGGCAGGCCAGACCTTGGGGTCAAAGATGTGGCACTTATACCACTATAAAAATAGCCATGACTATCTTTATCCTTCTAATACATTACTATAAAACCTGTATTGAGTATCAGTATCAGTTATCTCTCTGTACTTTTATTAGACACAGAAGGATCTGCTCCAAAGGATGTACAATCTAATTAGATCAAAAACATCCACCCTAACAAACTAACTCCCCAAAAAATCCCAAACACAACTGGAAATGCTATTGCTGCAGCATAAGTTACTACCTTTGGACATACTCAGTGAATGCTAATAGCTTACTCTGCATGGCCATTTACACAATGCTCTGAAAATCCCCTGTAGTTCCCTCCTGAGCAAATGCTGAGAGCCTGGAAGAATGCAGTAACAAGCTCCTACCAAACAGCTCTCACACTTTCGTTTAATTTGTGTTGGAAAACATGCCACACGGATTCTCTGCATTCACATTCCCTTTCACTACTCCTGCTGAGCTAGGAGAACAATTCAGGCAACTTAGGACTTCCTTTCCCAACCAGCAAGGTGTGTCCACATTGAAGGTGAGGCTCAGCAGAGTGCAAGGGGCCAAGTGAATAAGCTCTGCTGGGATCTGTAGTCTTGTTCTTGGAGATGGCAGTAAGAAAAAGTAGCAGGAGCATGGGGAGCTGGGACACACGAGAGCAGCGAAGGCTCTAGTTGCAAAGCTGAAATGGGAAATTTCAGCTGATATGGGCAAAGGTGGAAGTTATCCACTGGGGACAAGGGCTTGGAGGAAAAGTGTTAAGAGACTGTCTCCAAAAATGTTGGTAACTACTGGCATAGAGACACTGGCAGCTTGCAGCAATTAATGTATTCCATTACCTCATGGTTTTATGCCTCAGATGCAGATTAATAGCATTCATTCAAAGAAAGAATGACATCATCTGCATAAAATCCTTTCCAATGTCATACGGTATTCTCTGTTTTTCTGATTATTGCTGGTCCACTGGGTTAGTGATGGTGTTTCCAATTTTGTTTTACAATTTAAAAAATTAAGTCCTTCCATCCTTCATTCAAGCATGTTTTGTAAGAATTCTCTTAATGGTGAAAGGGACTTTGCACCCAAATATTTCTTTCTGTCATCTTCACCTTCTCATTCCTACAGGAAACTTTCTGCAGAGGTCTTGTGTGTCTACAGAACCTGAAAGGAGGTTATAGTGAGGTGGGAGTCTGTCTCTCCTCCCAAATACCAAGCAAGAGGATAAGCCTATATGGCCTCAAGTTGCCCCAGGGGAGATTTAAATTGGACATTAGAAAAAATTTCTTCAGTGAATGGGTTAACAAGCACTAGAACAGACTGTCCAGGGAAGTGGTTGAGTCAGTATGCCTGGAGGTATTTAAAAGAAATGTAGATGTGGCACGAAGGGACATGGTTTAGTGGTGGACTGAGCAGTGCTGGGTACACAGTTGGACTCAATGATCTTAAAGGTCTTTTCCAACCTAAATGATTCTGTGATTCAGCCTTTATCCTAGCAAGGGTCATGTGGGGGCAGTTTGCATGCTTGTGGGACTTTTTTTTTTTTGAGGAAAAACAGTCATTAGACTCCTACACACCATTCTGCGTAGGCAGCACAATCTAGCCTTGCATTTTTTTGATGCCATTGCCTTATTAAAAATAAATAATCTCCAAAGATAATAGGGCAAAAGAAGTAAGACAGAGAATATTCTTTTGGAGAGAAAGTCTCTCATATACTCATGCACAACCTGATGTCAAAGTATGGCTTGAATTTCAGAGAAGTATGGTATCTTCTCAGTGTTTTCTCAAAGCTTCCATTAAACACCAGTTGGGTTCACATGCATGTAACAGAAGGAGAATATACCCAAGACTACATATAAAAAGTGAATGAATGAAACAAATTCTAAATACTTTCTTGCTTTATTTGTCTATTCATTTTTCAATCCATTTCTAATGTGAAACATGCAATTAAGAACATGTTGTGCTATCTGAAACAATAGGCAGGGTTTACATATAGCTGTCAATTATCACAGAAGGTGCTGGGAAACATTCTGTAAAGCTCTGTCTACACTATGCAAAAAGGAAATCACAGCTGCAGCTAAGCAAGCAACATAATAATAATTACCCTGAAATCATCTGCTTGAATTTTCAAATGATTTCACCATGAGCAGGCTTAGGTTAAAATAGCATTCCTTTTCTGGCAGCTTTCTTTCAGTTCAATAGCCCATGCTCTTACAGAAACAGTACTTATAGAACCTTAGAACTGGGAAGATTTTCTGTGTGTCTGATTATTGTTCCCTGCTGTGGCTGGCAGACATACTGCATCTGAATTTGAATAAATGATAAGTTCTGTCTTTGAAAAGAAGGGGGTAGGCAACTCTTTCTGTTATTTCCTCTGAAAAGATACTGTCCATTCAAAAAGACCTCGCTTCCAGCTTAAACTTTTCGTAACTAACATAGTCCTTTCGCGTCACTGATCTTTCCAGTGTTTACTCAGTATTTATACACCACTCCAATAATCTCTTGCAGCCTGGGTTTTGACAAGGTAAACAAGTAAACTCTTCTGGTATCCTCCCATAAAAAGTTTCTAGATGGTCAAATGTCACAAAAAAGTAGCCCCCCAAAACCATGAACGAAACCAATCTACAGCAACGAAAACAACCACAAAACAAATCAAAAAGCCAAACAAACAAACCCACAAAACCCCCACAAAAGCAGACCTGTATTTAGACCTGTATATGAAAGTTTTCATCAAATACCATGCTAAAACCATATAAATTCCTAGAACTCTTCTGTGTTGTTGCAAGAAAACAGACGGGCCCAATTCTCCAGAGGAAGGGAAAAGACTGTTTTGTTTAAGTCCCTAGCTAAACATCAACACAACCCAGGGCATGTTAGGCCTGTTTTGAAGAAATGTTAAGCACCATCAACCCCTGACTTCAGGTGGAGTTGAAGATGCTCAGCCTTAAAAGCATGATTTGACTCTTGAGGTAGATGTGGAGTGTGTCTCCATTCACACAACATTCTAATGCAGCACCTCATATCCTCAGGCACATTTAAAATTGAGAATGGTGGCAACATTTCACATCCTTAGAAACCCTTTTCCCTCTTCAACTTGGCACACTCATTCTCAGAGTGAATCACAAGTACAGGTCTTAATAGTTCTCTGTGGTCAGAAACTGTCTGAAGGAAATATTTTCTGCCCATTGGAGAACGTTGATTTAGCTACACTGAATCCTCTGAACAGATTCTGATTACAGAAAACATCCAGTAGTTGATGCTATGTGACCTCATGTTTTCAGAGACCTTTCCTGGGACTAGTGCTTGGACAATGGATGGATGAAAGCTGCGTGTATACAGGTGAAAGAGAGGTGAAGGTCTGTCTTTGATAAGGGGCTAAATGGGTCACTGATGCTTTAACTAGGTTTAGACAGTGCGATAGATGTGATAAAGAAAATAGTTCCAAGTGGCATCATTTTGTCTGTTTGATTGTAATGTCAGAAGAAACAAAGAGTTAGGGCTCACAGAAGGGAGAGGAAGACTGCTGTGGTTGATGTTGTAGGGTCAGGTCCAGAGGTAAGAGGCTCTGCATTTCTGCAAGCAAGACCCTGGAAAGCACTCAAAAATGTTCAGTGTGATGAGAAAACTGAGGCATGATATGGCACACAGACATGTTGTTGTTTTGCCTAGATCTGTATTTCTCTTGTGCTGTCTGAAATAAAAAGTGTTGAGGGGGCTGTAAGGAGAGGATGGGGATGTGGTTGGAAACCTCATGCAAAGGCTGCAGAATACACTTCAGCTATCACGTGTCCCTGAGAAGGCGATCTGCCAGAATACTCACAGAACTGGTGCTCTGGAAAAGGGTTTGATTAAGCCATCAGGGAGTCTCTGGGACCTGACACCAGTCTCAGGCTCTGCATCAGTGACAGCAAACCATTACATGGAGGTCAAGTTCAGCCCTGACGAAAGATTTGAGCTGGCACCAAAGACAAATCAGCTTCAAAGTTTTTGCACACTAACTTGGCACTCAACTCCAAAACCCCTACAGAGCTGGATACCAAGGTCCCGGTTCTCAGAAGGGAATGCTCAGAAAGAGTATGCACTTTGGGAATGCATCTAGAAATCCAAAGATGTGAAGCAAATAGATGCAGCAGACTGGACCAATTCATACACAATGGAGGGAGAGAAGACCTAGGGCTACAACACCCAGCTCTCCAGACATCACTATGCAGACTGCTGGGGAACAATGAACTGAATCACCAACTCGAAGCCTTGTGGCTCTCTGGTAAAGTGGGAGACCCAGTGATTTTCAGGCTCACTGGTCCCAGTGCTGTCAGACGCATGGAAAACCCTGGAATGAGAAACTGAGGGTTTCCAGCACCCTCCCTTTCTCAGCAGCCTGCCAGAAATGCAGTGACCCCAAGGGTTTTCCCTTTCATGGAAAATGTTGAAATTTAGCTTGTATTCCAATTTGAAATGAAACCAGATTTTGCTATATCAAAATCCTCCACAAAACGAAATCACTTTCATAGCACAGCTTTACTGATTGATGCACACTGCATGTAACTGAGAAGAGCCTCTAAGAAGGTATTTCAATCAGAATTTCCTGGTCTTTCACTCCCAAGAAAACAATTAACTGCAAACCTGATGGCTGCAGTCTTGCAGGAAGATGGTGAGAAAACGAATCGGGCACAGCACTGGCAAAACGTCATATGATGTCTGGATGCTGCTGCTGATCTCACACTTGCTCTGGAGAGGACACGTCTGCACACTGTACCTTCCCTTCTTGGTGCATCTGACATGACTAGACTGCAGTGAGTGTCTCTTTCCCATGGCACAGTTACCTGGCTCTCTTGGCTCTGAGGTATTCACATTGCAGGTAGCAATGCAACAGTAATGGGGGTTAGCATGTGCTGCCACTGAGCTCAGAGCAGCCAATTGCTTTGTACTCCGTTTGCAGGAAGTTTGCAGCATGTCCTCTTGCTCTGTCAGCAAACAGGCAAGCAAGGTGGCTGTGAGGCAGTGAGCAGGCTTGGTTCTAGTCTGCTCATTTGTTCTAATCAACTTGTATTCCCCAGTAAAAGTATCTGATTGAAGGTGGACAGGAAATATTAACTGAGGATGGAGGGATTCTGTAGATGAAGGAATGCTGCATCAAATGTTTTTGCACAAAAATTACTTCTGTTTATCACCATTAAACACATGCACATGGCTTCAGTTTTTACAGCAGTTGCTCAACTTACCTACTGCGTAGGGATGATAAGATACTTGACTGTGAGGAAGATTCAATTAATTCTACTCTTCAGTTAGTTTGGTAAATTCGTTTGATAGTCTGGTCTGAGTGACACAGTGCTATTAATATCTGCAGGAAGCACAGGAGAATGCTGCAGAATAATATTTCTGAAGCAAAGGCTCTAAGACATGATTGAGACAATACAACTTCTCCCTTGTTGTACAAGATTACTTTAAACTCACTTCCCTCTAAGTACCAAAAGCTGGCAGCACAAGGAGAGGTTAAAAATACTTATTTTTACTTTTTATTTTACTGGAAGAAGATTAGAAGAGAATAAGCATGGACTTTAAATGATGCTTTTCAAAAAATACAGCTTGCAAAACAGAGAAACAGGCTTGTATAACCTTTTTTGTATCTTCACCTCTGGGACAAATCCTGAGTTTAACTGCATATACGTGTTGTCCTTTCTGCTGTAGGTCTTGCTAACTTGCTATCATTTTCCTTATTATTTTTTCATTTTATTAATTCATTTTCCTCCAGCAGTTAGAACAAAGTAGATAATGTTCTCCCAAAAGAAGAGCAAAAATGGGTCCCCCTTGAAGAAATTCCCCATCTGAGGGAGCTGAGGCACAATCTGTTCCTCCGAGCTACCCAAACACTGGAAACGCAGATTTCCAACAAGTTTTATTTATTTAAACCTTTAAAATTTTGTAAAATAAATGAGTCATAGAAAAGTAGCCCACTACGTTTAGATTCTTCTTGAGACACCAAATGTCAAACTGTTCCAGACTGTTTAAAAATCTGTTGATTTGTAGGTGTTTATCGGCACAACATCTCCCTTCTTCATGTCCCCCATAAAACTTCTGGGTGCAGTTTTATGATGAGAGCCCCAGGCCTGCAGTCCATCCTTAAATCAAGCACTTGCACTAGGCATAGACCTCTCTACTGTGGCTCCCGACTTGCATCAGTATGGCCAAGGCAAGTGAAAATATGCTTCCAGCAAGGATTTCTGCAGTCAGAAATGGAGAAATCTGTATTGAACAAGGTAAGCAAGAAAATATATTAACTACTTAAAAATCAATATTCCCTGGGAACTTCACCTCATCCTTTAAGTATCTAATTACTTGTGAACTTTCACTCACAGTGACATGTACATGTTGAAGGGAGGAAAGGTAATGGGAACTGTTTGTCTTCCTTTATCCCTCAGAAATGTCAGGTTTTAAGAGTCGTATTTGTTACAAGCATACTTCTTCCTTTGGGAAACATTACATATTTAATCCACTCAGTATCTTTCTACCAAGACAGGTACTGTTGGGAGCAATACATATGTTTTCAGTGCAATCTGAGATCTCAGTTAACCACTAAATAACCTGAGAAAAAAAAGCTCAGGAGAGGGTTTCTCTTTAACCAAGGTTGTAAGACACACAAAACTCAAGTGCTTGGCTGTAGCTCACTCCTCTTCTACTC
>NW_008677567.1:35058-81936 GCF_000695815.1 Acanthisitta chloris | reverse complement strand
AAAAAAAAAAGAAAAAAAAAAAGAAGGCAAGCAGTAATTAACACAGTGAGCTCATTTTAAAAACATCTGAAAAGTTTCTAGGCATATTTCCACTGACCTGCTCTTTCATACCAGACATCTTTTCTCCCCTCCTCTTCAGGCTGTAAGCTGTCTAGAGTATTTACATGTGAGTAGTAGTTTACACTGGAACAGTAACATTTCTCTGGGGACTTCTAGGTGTCTGCACAGAGTGTAGAGGTCTTTGGTTTTACACTGAGTGCTAAGCAAAATAAACATCTCTCATGGAGTTTGAACGAATGAGAGAGTAAACTCCAGATGTTTACAAAATAGGTAAATAATCTATTAATTCTCTCAGGTATGCTGGTGAAAATGCTGGAGTAGCCCAGATGACATTACTGAAGTAATTCCACAGAAAACAGTAAGTGTGAATTCTGTTCCATAGTGTTAGGAAGGATCAAACAAGAGGAATGCTCAGGCAGAAGTAAGCAGGGTGGTGCATAGACAGTAGAATAAGAATAAAACACAGTCAAATGGAACCAGCCACCTTCACACACAGAGCTGCTGCAAAACTGGAGAGTGGGCCCTCTTTATGTTATTACTTGGATGAAATACTCTGCATTGCCTTATGGGGTGTGCATGCCTGCAAAGTTCAAATATTTTATGTGGGATTTATGTGGCCTGGAGGGAAATTCCTGATGCCCCTATATTTAACTTGTATCACAACAGGCCAATAAAATTCCCCATGGATTTAACTGTCTCAGTAATGACTGCCCAAAATTAGCTGGCAGCTTTTTCTATTTTTTAACAGTTTAGAGCAATCCAGAGGAATGTTACTAGATTAAATAATATTTACCCTGTGGTAAAGAGGGATGCCTCTAGAGAGGAGCCTGGCCTGTGGCTGGGAAGGGGTTGCAAAGAGCAGCTGGACCCTCACAACTGACCTCCCACTCCGGAGCAAGCTGAGTGGCCAGGGAAGGGCAGCTGCCATGCTGGCAGTGACTGGGAAACACACTCAGCTGCATCACTGTCTGCAAAGTGAGGAACCTGCTCATGGCCGTGTCTTATTTCTGTTGCAGTACCCCTGGACACCTTAACCCATCCAAGGCCAGGCTGAATGGGGCTCTGAGCAACCTGGTCTGGTGGAAGGTGTCCCTGCCCATGGCAAGAGGTTGAAACTAGATGATCTTTAATGTCCTCTCTAATGCTAACTATTCTATGAGTCTATGAAGAGGCTTCACACCAGGCACATGCAAAGAGGCCGCTGTGACTCGCTGGGGCAGGGTGAGGGACAGAGATGTGCAGCAGTGGGAAGGTGCCCACCAGTGCTTGCAGGGCAGCACTGGTCCTGGGAGCACAACTGAAGCTTCCCCACTGCTGCTTATGGACTGAGTTAGCGGAGGCAGGCTGCGGCTCTTCCTTGTTACCTCTCCTACTCCCTCCTTCAGAGGCAAGCAATGTGCTCACCGATTCCTTCGGCAATTGCTGAGCTGTTGGAGGTGACAGTATAGAAGAGGATATTTTGCAGCCCCAGCTTGTGCTGTGCTGCACCCCAGCTATACTGATGCCACCAAATTACAAAACTGTCGAAGTGGGCAGGGACTTCTGGAGATCATCCAGTCCAACCTCCCTGCTCAAATTAGGCACTACTGCAGGCAGCTTTTGAGAGCCATGTTTAGTTGGGTTTTGAAGGATGGTGACTTCACGACCTCCCTGGACACCTGTCCCAATGTTCAGCAACTGTTAGAGTGAAAAAGCTTTTGCTTAGTATAAAATGGATTATCCCGTACTTTAGTGTGTGCTCATCGTCTCTTGTCCTGTCACTGGGCACCACTGAAAAGAGCCTGTCTCTACACCTTTCCTTCAGATATTTTTACGTATTGATAAGACCCGCCTTGAGCTTTCTGTCCTCCAGATGAAACAATCCCAGCTCTCAGGACAGAATGAAGGTGCAGGGCACAGCCAGACAACTGTACAGGCCAGTCAGCTGTTTATGCACAACCACCCCTTTTTTTAATTTTAGCCCTCTATTGCCCCACTCTTGTTCCTACTAAAATAATCTAAATCTCTCCCTTGTACTGCCTTTGGTTCCTCTCCTAAACATCTCATTAAAAGTCCTGTGTGATCCCAAACTGTTTTCCCCTGTATCTCATTAAACGTCTCCCTCCTAGATAGCAATACCCTGAGGCTGAAAGGTGACCCAGAGAGATCATGGTGATGGGTTTCATACCTCGACTGTTGGGACAGCCCTGGGAGGGGTCCAGGCAAGATGACTGTTTCTCCTGAGTTCTCAATTTGGGTTCCCACCTACCATTGTGCCCCTGTGGACTGGTGCAGATGGGCCTTTGATGGGCTGATGGCCCTGGGTTTAGCGGGACGGTTATTGAGGCTCCCCCACCCCACAGACATTGTCTCAATTAACTCCTTTGTGGGTGTGCAAATGAGTTTTATCACATAACCTAACACACTAATTTCTTTGTAGAAGGCTATCAGATTGGTTGAGCAGTTTTCCCTTCTGAAGTCCATGCTGACAACTCTTAGTCATCTACTTGTTCTTCATATGTTTGGAAATTATTTCCAGGAGGATTTTTTTCATCATCTTTCCAGGGGTGTAAGTGAGGCTGACTGGCTTGTAGATCCCCAAGTCCTCCTTCCTGAGGACAGGGAGTGCCATTTTGGTTCTTCCAGTCCTAAGGTACTTCTCCCAAATGCTAAGGCTTTTAAAAGATTATCAAGAGCAACCTCACAATTATACCAGCTGGCTCCTTCAGTGCTCCTGTGCACCCTGTCAGGTCCCAGAGATTCAGTTGTGTCTGGTTGTAGTGCTTCCTAACCCAGTCCTCTCACCCTGACAGCAACTCTTCCTTGCTCTGGGCTTTCCCTCAGGTCTCAAGGCCCTTGGATTGCTGAAGTCCAGTCTTACACTAAAATCCAGGGGGAAGAAGGCATTGACCTTTTCTACATCCATTACCACCAGGTCTCCTGTGCCATTCAGCACCAAGCCCATATATTCCCTAGTTTTCCTTTTCCTACTAATATACCTGAAGAAGCTATTCTTGTGGCCCTTTGTCTCCCCTGACCTGATTCATCCCCAGTTGGGCTTTGACTTTTCCTATCCCATCCTTGCACTCTCACAGGGTCTCTATATTCCTCCTGGGTCACCTGTGCCTACTTCCACCTCTTGCATACTTCCTTTGCATATTTTAATTTTGTCAGGAGCTCCTTGTTCATCTATGCAGTTCTACCACCTTTGCTTGATTTCTTGCTCATTGGGATGGACCATTATGACTCTGGGAGTAGCTGATCCTTGAAAATCGATCAGCTCTCCTGGATCCCTCTTCTCTCCACAGGGATGTTTCCTTTGGGATTCTACAAGAAAATCCAACTCCAAAGCCTGATCTCTTGAGGTCCAGGGTTGTAATCTTGCTTTGAGCCTTGTTCCCTTCCCTCAGAATCCTCAACTCCAGAATATCAAATGCTGAAGAGCAGACAAGAACTTTGTTCCCAGCTTGGGTTCTGGCACAAGATGCATATGAAAAGCCAATTCTGCACGTGCTTGTATGAGGAAAAAGACTCAGTCTAAAAATAATAATAATAAAAATGATAGATCTTCCTTTGGAAATGTTGGCTGAAACATTTGTTTTTGTCTATTTTTTTTTGTTCTCAAATGGCTTTTATGAGACTTTTTCTTAGTGCTTTTACATAACATTTTATATTGTGTTAAATCACTGATCAGATTTCTTTGAAGAGAATCCTTGCAGGGCTTTTACCATGCTAGGAAAAGAAGGAAAAAAGGAAAGCATATTCTTTTCTTTCTTTCCAATTGGAAAAAGCTAACCCAAATCAACAGGGAAATGGTTTAATTTCAGACTCCTAGAGAGATATTAGAAACACTGGCAAGGAGGAGAAAAAAACATTTTCAAAGGTAGAACTGATACTTCACTTTACTTCTGAATGTTTTGCATTGTTTTCCTTGTCTACTAAAATAGTGTCAACATTTTTTTTAAAGATGCAGATTTAAAATATCCAGCTCAATCAGATCCATAGTCTTTGTTTGCAAAGAAAAAAAGGCTTGTGTTCCTGAGAGGGAACACAGCGTGATGGATTCAGATTGCTTCCACTGCCCTGCTTTTTGACAGAACCAGGGAATTTTTTATGTCTTTTGGTGAGCGCTAAGAATAAGTCTTAATAAGGTCCAGGTAATTCTACTCATTGCTTAGGGACTTTAAGCTCTCTTTATATATATCTAATTGCAAGTTAGTTAAACTGGACTTTACATAAAAGCTGTGCAAAATAATCTGATATTAGGTGAAGGATGTCCATCATAAATACTCCAACAAAAGTCTGTAAAAGTAGATGAAGTGCTCATTTTGTTACCTCCTGGAATACCATCTCTGCCTGCTCTGGCCCCTGATAGTATGCCATCCATTTTGATTCCTTGCTTTCCAAGACTCCTGTGCTTTCATTTTTGGGGCCAGAATGAAAGTATTTTAAGAAAGACTTCGTACCCAACATCTTTAGTGAAATAAATGCTTTTTTTCCTCAAGAAAGCTCAACAACTTTTCTATGGGGGAACTACTGAGTGAAAAACTTTCTTTCTATCATTGCCTCAGTTTGGCATCTTCAGTTTAATCTCTCACAAGCCAAACACCAGTCCCTAACAAACACTCCTGACTGGCTTTCTAGTTGAAACCATTAAATATTTTTTTGAGTTCTGTAATAAAAAATAAATATAGTCCAAATCAGGTTGCAAATTTATTTTTTTAATATGAAAAAGTAACTCCAAACTTCAGAGAAAGAATTGTTGCCATTCACAGTATAAGTCACTGGAGCTGTACATTTTAGCACAGATAAATGAAATCTCTGCTGCATTAAACAGAGATAGTGCAACACAAAGATTTCTGCTTACAAATCCAGGGAGATTTTCTTCCATAAGAGAAAAGCTGCTGAAGTTTTAACAGGATTAAAAATTGCAAAAATATGCAATTACAACCAAGTATTGCATAAAATACAATTTAAAATTATTCCACCTTTTTAAAATACGGGTGCCTATTAAAACACAGACACATTCATGTGGTTTTCAAATGCATCCCAGTAGAGTGTAAACTGAAAAGTCATTGCATTTCATCACACAATAGTCAGAAGCTAAAAATGATGTCGCGTTCTAAGCATTCATTAAATGTAGAAATATGCACTGAGGATGTAAATGTTGACTAGGCTCTCAGGGAACTTTATCATTTATATTCAAAACTAAGATTCATATTAAATACCCAGCTTCAAATCTCCTTGGACAGGGTCTCTCCATAGATTTCTAAAAGCGTACATTTATGGAGTAAACAGAATATTTAATGGCTGCTAGCAGTATATCAGATTTGTTATGCTTATGGCAGCTGTGGTCATCAAATATTCATGCTGATGGTTCTTATGCAATGCTGACAGCTTTCTAACTTGTGAAATAAATAATGGGTGAGTGGGAATTGATGAGATAAGTAGACTGTTTTATCTGAGAAGGGTGACCAAGCTTTTCCATGGCAGCAGGAAGATTAAGAGTTGCATTCTCAGAGTAGGAAGGTGTATTTCTTCATCTTACAAACTAGACACATCTCTTCATCTTGCCATATGTTTTCTTACGCTTCTCACTCTAACTGTCCCTTTCAGCCCCTGGGATTTATTTGCTGGTGCTAGGGTCAAGTAGTGGAAAAATGACTCACAAGTTTCTGCTACCAGACAAGCTGGGTTGAGATACTGAGTCATTTCAGGCAGCCTGGGGGGAGGTTGATAAAATATACATAAACCAGTGCTATATTTCTTACTTAGGCAGTTTGCCCTTACTCCAGTGAGGGCAAGTAAAGGATTTTACCTCTTTAAGGGATGTAAGGGATAGTCCATGGGAAGTTTTGCTTGGTTTTTTGTTTGTTTTAGTGGACTACACTCCTCAGTGCTGGTACTTCTTTAGTACCTTGTCTGACTACTACTACTAAGCAGTATACTTCACTTTGATAAACTGGCATAATTGCATTTGAAAAAAATTGCAAGTTAACCAGTTATGCTGTACCATAAGATAAGATCAGATCACCGGACATTTCCAGCACAGATGTTCTTCACTCTCTTAATAAGTCTTTATTTTTTATTAAAGCCATTATTGTGCAGTAGTTACATATCCTTCATATTATCTGATTTCAGCATCTGGCTTTCAGCCCTTCAGTTCCTGGAATATCTCTATTACAAGTCAAGGTAAGAAAAAATACCTACACAACAGTCTGGAGAAGTACTGCATGCCCAGCACATTGTAGGATTAATGCCAGTTGCCAGTTACAGTTCTCCAGAATTAAACCAATTAAATTACCAAAAATTCTATGAGTATGAGTTTCCTTAAATGTGAGACAACACTTGAAATAATTTTGGATCTCATGAATTTACCTTGTTAATTGTTTCAAGTGGTAAATTACAGAGGCACCATAAAAATCATTCAGAAAATCTATGTATAGTGTGATATGAGTTTAAGAAATATAATATATACAACCCAAAAATCCAGTGTTCAGCCACGAGATAAAATGTTTCAGAACACGAGCTGATTCCAATGCTCTTTCCAATAAAAACAACAGGCAAACTCATACTGAAATCAAGTGGAATTATATCCACACTCCCAAGAACGGCTTGCCTCAAACACAGATAATGGTGCAAGGGACCTTGGGTAAGTCCAACTTTTAATCTCAGACCTTGAAAGATAAGAATGTTAGTGAAAGGCTGAAAGCCCTAAACCTCAGTGCTACTCTCAGATTTACCATAAAGTGTAACTCAGAGCCTAATCTTGCAAATTTGACTTGGTGCTGTAGAACAGACTAAGCAGTAAAAGTAAAGGGTACAGGCTGAATCTCTGCTTTTTGTCTCAGGAAAGTTTCTTTGCAACATAAACGATGGTTTAGTGAGCACATGCAGTGTTAAAAGTTTCCATCAGAATTATTTTGCTGGAAGTTTTATTGCCATGATACAAGTAGTGTCACAGGTCACACAAGAACCTTCTTTGTCATAGACAACTAAGGGATAAATTCCTGCTAGAGGAATTTCTTTCTAATGCTCCAGCAGTCCAATGCTGCCTCATGTATTGAAGAAGGAGATATATTCTTGCCCAAACTAAGCTGTTTTCTTTTTCTCTCCCTGAAATCTATGTGCTGTATCTTTTTACACAAGGGGTAGCTCAAATTCAGTGTTATATCCCCAGGTGAGGACATATTTGTCACTTATGTTGTAATATCCCTCTGTAATTAGTGAACAATTATAAAAACTAAAGTGATGTTAGAACAAACATGTAATACATGGGGAAAATAAAAATCACAGTCACCTACTACTCTGTGTTCTCTTCCAAGCACGGATTAGCTTTTAAAAAAAGATATTCCATCCATCTTCTGAAGTATTCTAGGTTCTCTTGACCTTTCTTTTAACAAGTGCCAAACCCAGATCACCAGCACAATTTCACCACTTTAACTCTGTTCTGATTTTATGCAGCCTTTCTGCAAATACTCTTTCACTACAGTTCCATTTCCTTTTTTGCCTTCTCTGCCCCAGACCAGTTGAGGTTGGCAAGTGTAGATCAGTAAAGGTTTAAACACAAAGAGAGACTTTGAAAAGCCTAGCTTCTAAACCCTAATAGTGGTAACTGTTTTGCAAAGGTCTTCTTGAAGAACAAATCCATTCATTATATCCTCTTTTTCTCTACCATTTTCCCTGTCTACCGTTTACTCCCAGTTATGATTTTCCTGTTGAACAGCTCTTACAGTGCCATCTCATTACTTACTATCTGATTGCCACGTCTCCCAGTTGTAATCCATCATCCCAAGAGACATTATACTGAGACACAGAACTACTTTTACTATTACATCAGCCCCTTTGTCATTTTTATATTGCACCAGGCTTCAGAGTTCTAGAGATTTTCTACCCTCCAGTTTGTCCAGTTCTTTCAGCACCTATTGTCCTCTGTAGTTTTGAATAGTACCTTGAGCCATCATCCATAAAAAAGAAAAATAAATCAGTCTTGAGTAGATGCTTTCTCAATGGTTCAGTGACATCCACATTTCTGAAGTGATCCTTTTAACTATCTGTATTATCACTCTTTTCCAAGGTCTGTTCTTCTGATGTGCTTCAAGGATTTCTTACTACCATTTTTCAGTTTTGTGCTTCTCCCCCTACTCCTGAATATTTGGCCTTTTCATTTTAGCTCTTCTGATTTCCTTCTTATGTAACTCCCACTGTAGTTTAATTTCTTTTTATTAGGTTAATACAGTAGAATTTTCACTTTTTGGTGGTTTGGTTGAAATAACCTCATGACCCTTGACATTTAGATGTTCAGTGATATTTCTGCTTTCTAAGGTTCTATTCTGGGGGTGGGGATTTTTCCATATTTTTTTTCTCCCTCTGTATGATCTGAAAATTTAAAAAATTTCTTTGCTTTTAATCTTATTTTTAAAATCATCTGTCTAAAATACTGTGTTACCGGACTAAGCCAGGATACATTTCCATGCCCAAAGATGAGGGACACAACCAGTTTAATGGCCAACAGTTCTGCTTGAAGCCAGATTTATGCTGTATCAGTGCAACAGCAAATATTTGAATAGACTATGACTACCATTTTCATTCTTTAAGACATTTAATAATTGTCCACCAGCTCCTGTCTTCCACAGAGTGGACTATGACCACATGATGAACTATGTGCCATTTCCCCTCATCTTCTATTTGCAAAATCTATGTGAATAAAAAGTTCAGCAGCTTCCAAATTAGCTTTTATAATGGGAATTTGGACTGGAAGCAAATTGGTTCCTGGTGGGACAACAGCTGGCCAACACACATGCATCTTTTTCCAGTGAGGTTTCTGCTTTCTCCTTCAGGGGTTTTAGGGGTATTATGTAATAATTCATGTGTGAAAATACTTGACTGGTAGTAAAACGTGATGCAGAATTCATCAGCACAATTGAGAAATCTACCTTCCTCTGCATCTAATTCCCAGGTTGGTAATTAGGGTTGTGAATGTGACCAAAAGCAGGGAGCCAGCTTCACACATCAGTGTCCACTTTTTATACCTGTTCTTAGCCTAAACCTATGGAAAATACCTCTGCATTGTACTACATAATATTTTTATTTCTCCTCTTAGAAAGTCTGAGAAAATTTGCACAATATATTCAGTTGGTTTGTTAGGGCCTCCTGGAAAATCTGCAAAACCATGTTAAATCAGGAAAAGTGTGTTGTAACAGGCACAGGAAAATGAATGTGCTATAAGATAATGCAAAAAAAGGTACCACAGCTTTTGCAGTAGTGACATTGGTTCACTTCTCACTTAAACCAGCATCAATCAACTTATTCAGCTAAAATTAATATAATTACACAGCCATCCAAGTCATGCTAACAAGATGGGGATTGGTACCAGAGTGTATTCAAAAGACCAGTGTTCCTCTAGTGTGTCGCAGTGGAATGAATCAGGAGAACCTCACTTGAGCCAACAGAGCAAACCTAGAGAAGAGAAGCTGTCCCATTAGCTTACTGGGGGTGAAGAACAAGAAAAGAGCATGGCCTCTAATGCAATGACCACCTTCTCTTACCCACATAAATAGTGCCTTGCACATAGCATCCCTCATTAAGAGTTTTGCAGGGCTGATACAAGAGATACAAATAGCAACACGAAAGTGACAGCAGCCTTTGGTACACGTTTCTGTGAAGAGCCATCTAAAGTCCTAGCAATCAATGTTAAGGTGGGTGCTGGCAATTTGCTGGCCTAGACCCTTAGAACAAATAGCTGGCAACCTTTGAGACCTGCAGGAAGCAAGCACAGCCTAACTAAAATAGCTTGAATACTCAGTGATGTGCTGCAATGCTTCCCAATAAACAATCCTATTTGGCTAAGAGGAAAATAAACCAGCTGAAGCACAATAATATAAATGATTTCTAAGATGCTGCGGAAAATCTTAGTGTTCTACTAGGAGAGAGAGACAAAACACGTGGAAGTTCTTTGCAGCAGCTTTCCTCTCCTGATGGTGAACTACATCCACCCCATCTTTTCCTTTTCTTTCTCTCTGTCTAAATGTATTAGGACAATGATATTTCAACATAAGGAAATAAACTTCTAATTAATAGTCGATGAAAGAATTAACTTATCCGTAGCACACTCACTGTCAATATGATTTCTCAGCATGATCATTCTCTTTCCAACTGTCTTCTGCCTCTGTATTCCTGTCTCCCCTATTCTTCATTTCTCACTTTTGTGACTCAATTAATTGCTAATTGTTAAATATGACATGAAATAAATACTGCTTCAATATGTCCGAGTGACAATTATACTACTTATTAGGTCAAGTATACGTAGGGTATTGTGGACACTGAATGCCTTCTCTGTGTGAACATGCCACAGTTGTATCTCAGATTCACTGATGATGTTTTACCTTTCTTCCTTCCCTCCCCTCCCATGGTTTACTGTTAAATTTTTTTCTCATTTCTGCTGTTTTATATCCTGGCTGAGTATAATTTCTAGAAAATTTCTCTAGAAGGTAATTATTGGAAAGCCAGTTCCATACATGCCAGTTTCCAGCCAAATAATGCAAGATGGATAACAACCATTAAATCACATATATGACCTGTGTTTCCAAATGACTTTTAATAGATTAAGAAAATAGAAGGCATATTTTAGATTTTCACTTATGACTGCTCTTTTTAGGAGAAATAGATCAAAACTGGGAGAATAAATTCTTGTAATATATTGAGGTAAAATGTGTGTAGCTACTGAAATTAAAAACGGTATTTCTTATTTCTGTGGATTGATTCTGCAAAGCACTGAGCATAAGGCCTCTGAAATCCTCAAGCAAGTTACGCAGGTGCTCAAATGCAAACCTACAGCTGGTCCCATGGGGGTCAGAGATTGAAATAGTCAGAGGATACGGGCTGACGATGCAACCTGGGTCCTCCAGTTCCTTCCCAGGGATGGGCAGAGGGAAAGACATCACCAGATACACATGGCAGTGACCAGTTTCCTACCTGCTCTGCAAATGGGGATCAAACCCTCTTCTTGATCAGAGCAGGGAAGGTGGCCATTTCTCCCACCCTTTCCCCCAAACTGTCTTCCTGAAACAAGTGACAACCTGCCATTCCAGGGAAATGAACAAGACACCTGCCTGTAGCTATATCATCTTGAATTGTGAATTAATCAAATCTCAGAAGTTGAGCTAAGGTGTTACAGGCTTCTCTGGGGAGCTCAAATTTACCTGAAAGAATTCAAAGAGTTTTAAACAAAATTATAGCTACAATTTAGCAAGGGAAATGTGTATAGTTATGTTTCTTATCACTGGAGTGCTGTAAAATTGAAGCGAATTTTCAACTAATTCATTCAGAATGATTCCTGTTGAGTAATTATCCTCAATAAAGACCTGTCAATACAGTTTCAAGCTATTGTCATTTTATATCAAATAAAAATTAGACAGTATAATGAATTCAGGTACACCTAAACTCAATGTCAGATGAAATTCCTGTATGATAATCAAGTGAAATAGTCGCTCTAAGAAGACAAAAACAAAAGACTTTAATACAATAATAGTAAAACTCCTTCTTCTTTCTAGATTAATATAGCAGAGATGATTTTGAAAAATCATCTGGGGGGCACATCCCAAGTAAATTCAATCTAAATAAGCTTTCAGGATTGCTTGCTGGAAGAAAGAGTCATTATTTTGGCTGGTGTAAAATAGCGTAGCTTTAAAATAGATAAAATTGTGTCTATTTAAACTGGGTGAAGATTTGTCACAGAAACACTGATTTAAGCCCTTTCTTGTAAAGGTATTTAGATAAAGCCTGTGTAGCCAGAAATGCTGACATGGTGTACTGCCCAAGGGGCTAATTTAACAATATCAATAATTTCTGAGACACAGGGAGAATCGTTTAAATACATTTTGGTTAGGGCATCACCAGCTGATGCATGGCCTGATACAGCTGAGCAAGAAAGAGCATCAGTTCAGCAGCTTTTATGATTAGACTTGGAAAACAGGACTATGCTGAATCAGAGATTAGGTCACAGCTCTCATCAAGTATGTGGGCAACTGAGTATTTTTTCCAAGAAGAACATTTTTCTATCCTACTCAATAGTTTATAGTCAATTGACACAAAGCAGCAATAAAAACAGAGCTATAACTTCAGCCCTGCCAAGCAGATGTAGGATTGCCTTACACCAGAACCAAACAGATTTCCACAGAAGTTGAAAAGACTCAGCACTTTTGGAGATCAACCTCTCGTGTGTGACTGCAGAGTCTTGACACTAAGGTGGGTATGTACATTTAGGCTTGACTGACCCACTTGGGTTCAGAGAGTGAATTCAAGTGAGGATGAGAGCCCTAGTCTTTCCCCACAATGCTTACTGTCAGCCATACTGTTGTCTGAGGCCAGTGGTGGCACAGTCATCGTGTTGTTATTTTAACAATCTTTTGAGTACTAAAAGTAGTGAACACTTTTTGAGGAGGCAGAGTCTGTGCTTGTAAGACCACACATTCCTATTCTGCTGTCTTTCTTTCTTACACGCTTATGCATGCAAAATAAGAGAATGTGTATGACAGGAGGAGTGTCTGTCTAATAAATAAAGCTCATTTATTCAAATGGATCTGGCAGCAAAGCATTTACAACAGAAGTCTGAGCAGTCAAATCAAACCTAAATGGTAGATTGGTGCTGCAGGATGCTGAGAGCTTTCAACTTCCAAGTATGTCCTTGGGGATGTCCAGAGCCTTTGCTGGGTCAGGCCTTTGCTCAGTCTGCTTTTGGGGATTGTTGAGGTGGATGCCAGCAAACCCCTCAAGAAACAGTCAAGCATTTTGTGAGCCTGCATGGGCACATGCCATTAGGTTAGCTCCTTAATACGTTGTACCTGACATTAAGATTTAATTATGCTGCAATTTGCAATTATTTCTCTTCCTGGCTGCTTTAAATCCTTGCTTTCTGGTTGCTGTAAATCCCTGCTTTGCCTTGCAGTGTTCCTGGCTTCAGTTGCTCTATTATTAGTGATAGACTTACTTGTGCAGTAAATCAGCTCAGAGAGAAGGACTGCAGTGTTATTCTTACACTTACCCTCTGCCTGACCAGGGACCAGCAGAAGTCACATATGTCCAAGTACCCAGTAAAGCTGGGTACCTGCAGTTCAAAGTAAGGTATCACCTGTAGTGCACTATTTGCTTGCATTTGTGCTGTGATAAACTGTATTCCAACAGAGAAAAAAAGTATTTATATTTTGAGAGACACTGGAGCAAATACTGATTAAACCCTCTTTTCTTGCCAACATTTGATATTTTAGAGTAGGGTAGTTACACTTGCTATTTTGTTGCTTCTTTAATTTGCATTACTCCTCACATTTTGTCCTGTACCCAGACAGAGCAATCTGAAAAGATTCTTTCCTCTGAAACAGTTATGTGACCATCTATGTGTATAAAAACACAGATTTATTTATGCCTCTGGAGGCTGCAGTATAAGGCAGCACTTTTTATAATTATGGGAGAGTGAAACTCCATTAACTTTTGGCTGGGCACAAAGGAGGTTACAACCCATGTTGCCTTTAATCTGTTTTTATGAAACAGAAATCTGCAGTTGCATAGGCATTCAATAGTTCACAGGTAGGGAGAAAAAAAACCTCTTAAAATGATTTTCTCTAGTATAAATTCTGGATTGATGCTGGTTGAACAGCATGGGGTGGGGGGGAACCTCAATAAAATACGTAACAAAATCACCATCTGGTGAAGATGCTCTTAACTTTTGTGAAAGCAGAAGTGATCCTAGTGAAAGAAATTACTTCAATAAACAACCAGAGCAATTTGAGGTAAACTGGGCATGATGAGGACCTTTTTCTTTCTCAGAAATTTGGTTGAAATCAGTATATTTATACAAGCACAGGCTGTAGAGGCTGGACTCACAAATGAGCATCTGTCACAGGGCTGGGCTCTGAGTGTCCTGGGTTGCAGTGGGGGGGTATCCAATGGTATGTATTCCATTATCATCTCCACAAGCTGTTAAAGCAGGTGAGGCAGTGATCGTTATCACCTTGTCCCTCCCTCAGGGCAATCCTGATGGCTCCCTCAGGGGCTGTCTCTGATTAACGGGCTGTCAGGGACCCATGCATGGCACATCCTCACAGTGATCCGTATCCTTTGTCCCATGGTGAGGTGACTCACCCCAGGGGTGAGGAGCCAAACATGCTCACAGGGATATAAGCTGGGGTTTGGACCAGCACAGGGAGCCCTTTGCCTGCTGGATTCCCAGAGGACAAGAGCTGCTGCTGGACCTGATCTTCGGGATCACTGCTCCAACAAACCCATCACTCCAGGAGGACTGCAGCCACCATTTAGTCGGACTACTACTACACCCTGACTGACAGGGTGTCAGGTTACTTTCTGACTCTGTCAGGTTATTTTCTGACTCTGTCAGGTTACTTTTTTTTGTACTGTTGCATTTGTGTTGTTTTGTTGTGTTGTTTATATTAAATTGTACTTCAGAGTCTCTCACCGGTTTGCTTTTCAAACCAGCACACTGAGCTAAGCTTGGCTACACCAGCACTGTGGTGTTTCATGACATTTGTTCATCAGCAGATACCCTCCTCTTTCAGCAGACACTGTCTTTGTTCCCACTCCTTTCCATCCCTCAAACTTTGCAGAGGAGAGGAGTGCTGTTCCTGCCCATTTGCACAGGGAATTAGAGCATTTGGGTATTGTCTTGGACATTTTCACTGTTCTTGAGGATCTGTGTAAGCATCACCAAGAAGCCACAACCATTAGCCTAGAGGTGATGGTGTGACCACTGGGGTCTTTCTGCCTTCCTCTCTGAAGCCTGGATGCTGGGACATTAACTGAAATATTAACTACAAGCCCATTTTTTCTCCAGGAAAATTGAATACACTTGCATAGTTATTTTTAGACCAGCAAATAACTATCCCTTGCAACATGATGACTGCTCTGGCAGCTTAGAAGGCAGAATACATTCCCTTTCTGTTTATAATCCACCTCCATTCTCCTGCCAAGCTGAAGAATGGGGAAGGCGTGTGAGCAGGTTGGATTTGGGTTGTTTTCTGATTGCAGATTTGTTACTTTAGGGTTACACAGCACTCCTTGGGTAGAGCTGGTGGCAGTGGCAGGCAATCCTCAAGCTAGAAATCACAGTCCAGCACTAGGGTGGCTTGGCTGCCTGTAGGGTGCTGCTCTGACACAAGAATCATTTGTCTGGAAAGCAGACAGCAGATTTTATTGCCATTTTCAATAGTTTCTCTGGAAAGAAACTGTTTCAGATGTGATAACAAGGTTGTCTTCTGAAGCTTGAGTGAAATTAGCATGTTCGGAAGACGAACACATGCGGCTTTTCCAGCACCATCTGGCAATCCCCAAGCAATGATTTCATCTATCTTGCTCCACGAGGGCAAACATCTACTGCCTTCAGCCTCAGGGTCAGACATGTGGGTTGCACTGGTGAGACTGGAGGACTGCAGTCAATAACTGGCAAAGACTCCTCATCCCCTTCAGAACATTTCCGAATACAAGGAATGAAGAGGCCAGTGGGCACTTATCTGAAACTCCCAGCACTGGGGTCTGCCCACAAAGCTACTGTCACTATCTCATCCCCCTGCAACCTGGCAGAGAAGCCAAGAGCTTTAAATGGCAGCTGTTTTTCTCCACTGAGCCTCCCATGTGATAACAGAAGACCCCAGGACCGAACTACAGTAGGGGCACAATTAAGCGCACTGTTTTTTTACCAGAGAGTAGCTTCCTTTGGTGAACTGCGTTTTCCTACCCCTACAAATTCTTTTAACTTCTCATCTCTGTAGCAAGCTCTGTTCTGTCAGCCTTTACAAGTCCTTGACTTGTATTTGTCTGAAGAGTGGGCACAGACACTGGATCATGGTCTCTGCGGGAGAAAATAAAATATGCCACGGCAACAGTGGCATGTGTTGGGCAAAGACTGCTTGCTGAACAGATGGATTGAGCAGGTAAGAGCTCACACACGTGCACAGACCTGCCAACACACTTTAAAATAAGACCAACACAACAGGAAGCCTCTGTGCCACGTTCGCCAGATGGTCTCACACCTGCCAGTATCTACTGCTGGTTTCACTGGGGTAACCACAGAGTTTTCCTTTCCTCCCCCACCCCGTTGTGCCTGTGGAAAAACAGCTGCCACCTTACAAGGCATCCCCAGAGCTTGGCGTCCTGCAAGGCTGTGGGCCACAGTGTAAACTGGTGACAGCCCCTTGTGACACAGCACAGTGCTGGAGTGGGGCAAGATGCCTCAGTAACTATGGTGGTGTGTGTTTGCACAGATGTTCCCAGGCAAGGCATATTCCTCCACTGTTTGCCGCTGAAGGAGTGCAACAGGTTGGAGTTGGCCTCTCTGACTTCTCACACTGATACACGTGTTAAGTTCATTATCGTATTTACAGTACTTTTTCACGATAACCAAGATGTGAACATTTGAGCTGTGTCAACAGCACACCTTGTTAGACCTCCAAGGAAATTAAGGCCCCCAAACAATTGCAAGTGGAAAGCCTTTTTTTGCCTTTTTAATTAGTAATTCAACCAACCGTTTAATAGAGAGCAAAATAATCACAGAGGGGTGAAGGCAAAGTATGTAAACTAGATTTCTGCTTGACTGGATGGACTCTCTCAGGGTGCAGCTGGTAACACATGCATTAATAAATCTGTGCCTACCTGCAACACATGGGAAAAGCTGGGGCACATTGTCATTGTTGGCTTCTATAAAGATGTTTCTAATACTTCTGTTTGCTTCCAGTTGTTCCTCAAACACCAACTTTGATCCCACTAAGAAGCTAGGAATTCTACTTTAGGTTGAGAGAATTAAGAATATATTTTCCAATGGATATTTCCAATTCTATTCTTGAGGTTTGAGATCTTCATTAAAACCTGAGGAGTCATTAGACCATTTCTTGTCAGATGAGGTCTGTGCCAGTAGGGCTTCTCAGCTCCACTTATTCACAAAAAAATAAGTAAACTTTTACAAAATGTCCAATCCTGAAAGATACTTTAACATCTGCATGTCTGCATAATATTCCACATAATATTTTAGTCCACACATAGCACTCTAGAGTCCTCCTTGATTTAAGAAAAAGAGGCTTTTCAAATTCATGCATCCATATCTAAAATCTGCACTCTTCTTTGCACAGAATTTTGTTCCCCCTCCCCCAACTAACCCAGCAGGAGGTATTCTTGCTGAGTATATTTTGCCTAATGCTGAGGTGTAATCTGTGGCAGCTCCTCTGCACTGGGTTTTGTGGGTTATTTTTTCAGTTTGCTTGTCAAGAGAGGTCATTGTCAGATGAGATATCTCAGGCAATAGCTATATGTGGAAAGAGATTGCTAGCATGTCCCTGGTGCTTTACTTCTTCAATAGGAGCCCATGTGCTGATGTTGCCTCCTGCCAGATCCCAGCCTCTCCTGGCATGCCAGGTTGTGCTGGAGAAATCCTGGATTTCTCTTTGTTATCCTCTGCTGCCTCTCATACAACAGCCACACACACCATTGCAGGGAGGTCTCCCAGCCGTGGGCAGCAGCATCTTGACTGCACCCTGCCAGCTGTGGAAACACAAGGCAGCTTCACTACATCCTATGCTGAGTTCAGACCTTCCCATGCTTGAGCGTGACCTGCCACGTGTTGCAGATCAGACACTGTCTGGTTTGACTTGAGCCATTCCCACAGCCTCTGGCAGAGGCTTTCTTTCCTTCAGCTTCACTCTTTCTCAGCCCTCAGGAAGGGGGAGACTCCTTTATACGCTGTCAGAGATGATATGTAGGAGGGCGAGATTCGGAGACAGTTGGCAGAGGATTAGCACTCAGGCTAGGCTGGTGAAAGGCTTATTTTAAAGCAACCAAGAAAAAAGGAGGAGGATAAAATGCATTGCTTCATACTGTGGTGTGCATTTGGACGGAGATCTGTGACAAGCCCAACGTACCAGGATTGTTTCAGTTCACAAAATGAGAAAGCAAAGCTTCTCCTTTCCAGATTCATCATGAACTTCAGGAAGGGAACATTATAAATGCTGGACATACACTGAAAATAAAAACATAAATCTACCACAGAGAGCGTGCTATTCAAACAGAGAGTTAGTCACAGCCCTACAGGCTATAGACCCACTGCTGCTATTTATAATACTGCAAGCACCCTTGGAGCTACGGAAAGTCCAAACACCACTGGGACAAGTATTTTCCCACCCATGAGAACAAAAAACCTGTTTGTGTGATGCCAGTGACTCAGCAGTGGCTGGGGTTGCTCCATCACCTGTTTGCAGAGTGATGGTGAGAGAGAGACCTTGTGTGAACCAAGCTGCAACTTCACAAAGTCCAGCATGTCATATATAGTCTTGCAGAGCAGTTTTAGGCTAAGCACTAGAAAGTCCATTTTTTTCAGGAGCTTTTCAATTTTTAAAAAAATGATCATGGGAGAGTTTGTGCATAGAAACATGTCCAGAAAACTATTTCTGCTGTTTGATGCTCAGTCATCTGCTGTCTGTATTTGTAACAGGAGCTTTTAGGGGCTTGTCCCTTTTTCTGAGAAAAATTCTGGCTCCCTGCACTCTGAGGTAGCATGTCCTTGAATTTTCTCAAACAAAATAATATCCTGCGGCTATGTGAAGAATTTTGCTTGGCCATTTTGAATTTACTGTTTCACTTGCTCTAGTCAAACCCTCATGCAAGTCTCAACCTTTAGTAGCAACAGTAATACCCTTGGTGCTGTAAGTATTTAATAAGCAAACATCCATCTTTGGTGTGAAGGGGTTCATAACAATGCATGAAGTTTAGCCCTTCTAAGAAAGTCTTCCAATTCTCTGCCTGTGAACTCTAGAACATGTCACTCATCTGAATGTGTCCAGAAGATATGCAATGCTTGAGAAACTCTGGCTTGGTTCTGTGACTGCTGTTTCTTGGAAAGTTTCAGCTGATGTAGAAAATGGAGTGAATGATGGTGTACAACTATGACTGGGTTTTTTCCTTCAGGAACCCAAAGTCAGGATTTTGCTTGGTACATGGAGATTTTGTTTTAAACAGGGATTGCATCTAAGGGGAAATTGAATTCCTGCTCCAATCTTAATGTCAAATTACAACACACAATCTTTACTCCTTGAAAGCACCTTAAGACAGTGCAACCTCCGTCACCACATCTCAGAGTAAATATGTAGATGTACCTAATCTGCCAGGGACAGTGACTTATGAAAATAATCATCAGCTGCAGAAACCATAGCCTCCAGCTCTTTCCTATTGGGGCCAAATCCAGTAAAGAGAAAAAGGCAAATATCACATTTCCCTGCCAGCAAAGTTCCTGACCACCCAGAATACTATTCAGCCCAGGGAGAAGCAAGCAGTTTTTTATGCAGCTTCTATAATATCTCCTCCCAGCTCTATTTATACACCCACCAGACCTCTACAGGCAACTAACAGACTCTATGGGGACTCATATTCTGCATTTTAGAGTAAAGGTAAGAGGTCTCACAATATTGCCCATGGTGGCAGGCCCTACAGAAACCCATAATAAGAGGTAACACTTGTCCTGAGGAGCACCAGAGCCTAAATAGAGAGAGGAAAAGAAGCCCATCTCAGGCTGGAAATGTGCCCAGGATAACAACCCAGCAGTCAAAGATCAGACAGATCAGATGTAGAATCACAGAATCATTTAGTTTGGAAAACATCTTTAAGATCATCAAGTTCAACCTTAAGCCTAACAGTCAAGTCCATCACTAAACCATCTCAGTGATTCTCATGTGCTTTTTACATTATTTCCTGGATCCATTTGCCTGTGGCCATCTATGAACAACACTGAGATGGATAGGACAGGGATAAGGTACAACGTAGCTGTTTTTTCCTGTGGCTTTCACATTCTACACATTATATGAGCATTTACCTGCTTTTCTGGTCTTGATCCAAGCCTGGTCTAAAGCTTATCATCCTCACCTCACCCTGGCAGAAAGGGGCACTCCAGAGCACAGACTCACTTCAACTTCCCTCTCTAAATCAGGCAGATCAGGGATTTTAACATGGGCCTTCCCCCAGGGCTGCTGGCTATTCTGCCTTACGTTTCAGCATTTCCACCCTGTACCAAATAATAATTAAGTGTGAGCAAATCTAGTTTGGCCATTCTTGTGAAGCTTAAGGGGGAACAGGACTAGGAAGAGTGTTCTTGAAGACAGTCATGATTCACATCACGTCATGTCATAAGGAGAAGTTGCAAATTTCCTCAACACAGAAAAAAAGGAACTGAAGTGAAAAGCTCAAATGATGGACCATCTCAGTCCAACCACAGAGTGAAACAGAAACAAACACAATTAAGAGAAGAAGTGACATGGCCAGCATAATGTCACATCATCACTGCTGGTCTGAAAACCTCCTAACCCAGGTCTGCCTGCCTCTGGATAGGAGAAGACTGAATGTGGCAATGATGAGAGAAAAAGTCTGCTCACTCTGCTTGACCTCAGCTCATAAGGGTTGCTGAAAAATTCCTTGTGTGCTCTGAATATGCACATCTATTGGCATCCATTACCTTGCTTGGGGAAAGTGCTCTTAGATGTCAAGATCTGAGCAAATTTCTCAGGGATGCAGAGCAAATCAAACATTATAGGGATGGTCCCGTGGAGGGGAAAATGTAGTCATTTGGAAGCTACTCCCTCACACACCCCAGTTTAACATAATCTGGCTCCTTGCAGATCTGTATCTTGTGGTTGATTTCAAACTCCAGGGGAAGCTTTTCCTGTGGTTGGGACATTCATAAAGTCTTTACCTTATGTGGGTGTTCCAGCAGTTAACACAATCTGTGATCATGCTGCAGACATTGCCTGAACTAGGGCACACATTTTGCCTTTTTTTCTTTTCATTTTATTGGGGCTCTAATTTTCACATGACTGATGGAATTTAAAAATGTCTCAGACTTTTCCCCCCCTGAAAAATATACTTTAAAATGGCTAAATGATTCAAACACTGAGAGGTCCAAGCCAGGCAGGAAACATGATTGCCTAAGACTTACTTCCTTAGGAAAACCATGCTAGAAAACAATGAAATTCAAAGTAGCTGCTTTCCTATTCTCTTAATTCTCTAATTCTAACAAACTAGTCTGCCAGTAGGACTAGAAAATACTCCATTCACTGAAGTCACACAGTCTGTATTCATAAGGTCCTAGGGATTTGAGACCTTTGCCTCAGTTGATGTGTGCCCTGTGCAGATATCAATCCTTTGTTTAGCAAAGCCTTTCTGCATTTCTATGTTTCTTTTGATAAGTCAGGAAAATTATGTTGATTATTTTCACTGCCCAGTTGAAAAACAGATACAAATTTGTGCAAATCTGAGCAGCCTTGTCTTCAAAATACTTTCTTCTCAGGAAAAAAATTATTAAAAAGCAAGAGAAGTGTTGGTTGGTAGTGCTCATCAACCTATATAGCTGGGCTGAGCAAAAACTTACAGACTGGTGCTGTTGTTAAAAAGGGGAAGATGACAAAGCAAGGGAGAGGACCATGTTCCATACCCACCATATAACAACCCAGGGAAGGTGGACTTGCTTCCTCTGAAGAAGCTCAGACAAATGCTACAGAAGCACTTGGGAGAGTGGGACTATGTTGATTTTTCAGGGGACCAGCACTACATTGGATAGCCTATCTGGAATTTCCCACACCACCTACAGTCCTATCACCACTCAGAGCTGTCACTGTGAGTGAGGCAAGATGCACGTGTTGCTGGCTGCAGGTCCAACACAGCCCAAGCTGTCAGCTAATGCCAGCCTCCCTCCCTGGGAGCTGGGAGCACAGACATTAGGGAGGAGGAGGAAGAGGAGGAGGAGGAGGAGGAAGGTGGTGTCAGTGGCACATCTCAGACCACATGTAGCAGCAACGCAGCAGCTGAGAAGGCTCCCATGCTAGGAAACTGGATTGCAGATAACTGGGTGAGGTTTCTCCCATGTACTGTGGGTCTATAAAACTGCACGTGGATGGGTTATCTGCCTGGGAGAATGCCTTGTCCCTTGACCAACCCTGGGCCAATAGCTCATCATTTCCACCAGTACCCAGCTTTGTGTTAAGAAGCAACTTGTGTCCTTGAAAAGTGCCTCTGTTATCCTATGTGTAAATAACAGGCACAGCACAAGCTGCATCATGTTGAACTGGAAGACAATCATAGCTTCTATAGATTTATTGTTGATTGTGTACATACTAACATGAAAACACATTTTTTAAAGCCTGAACACAGTACATGTTTTCTCAGTATGTGCTCTTAAATTGATAAAATACATCTGCTCTGAAGAGCTATTAGAGCTTATCACAGAAACTTGGATTTAATTTATTGCCAGCAAAAAGCTTTCTTAAAGCCTCTCTTTCTTTTTCAGATGCTCTACCATAAAACATGATAATTCACATTAAGAATGCATTTAAACACTGCTGAAAAGACAACTTGTCCTGAATAAAAGGCTGCATTCAGGATGATGGTTAGGATAAAACATAGCCAAGATTGGAAATACAAGCGTTAGTGATTTGGAATGCGTCAAGTCTTGCCTAATGACCCTTATATAGCCAAAGTGGGTTACAGCCTGCTGAAAACCATTGCTCCTTAAATCAGCTCCCTTTTGAGTCCTCAAAATCACCCACCAGATGTCTGAGAAATGCAGACCCATTACTTTTATCCACAATACTCTCTTTACCCTCTTTTGTGGCTTTGGGAGTGCATCCACCAGAGACAGACAAAACTTGTTGCTCCTCAGAGGTTTTAAAATCAAATCAAATCAGAGTGGGGTGCAATAACAAATATATACTAGCTGACTGTGGCCATAAACTGAGGATAGGTGGACTGATGGAAAATCCTCTACCCCAGAGTTGAACAGATACCACTGCATCTTCAGGAAAGGTTAAGGGGAAGAGCTTACAAAAGGATCCTGAATGGCCAGTAGGGTCTGCACAAAGTAGTCCTGCTTGCCACTACAGCATCCTTACCTGGCCCTGTGAGAGGTCCCTACCCATCAGAGGATGCTGCCACAGCCCATAGATTGCTCGCCCAAGTTCCTCCTCATTCTTCCCAGATTTGTGTACTTTTGTCTTGCATTCTCCACTTAGCCCTCGGCTCTTTTATTTTTCTTCCTCCTCTCTGGATAGTGGGGTAAGCACAGATCAGGTGCTGCAGAAAGGTGATGTAAAAATACCCCAGCATTCCTGAGTAACACATGCTTCCTCAGGCAAACTGTGTTCTCAGGCAAGACTGTGCTCCTTTTGCTCCTGCGCCAACTACGCCCTCCAGATCCAGCACATTTCTGCAATCGCTCTGCTGGATTTGAACAGGGAAGACTGCAGCTGCCTGCTACAGCTGGTGCTTATTTCCTGTCCAGGTCTTCTCCTTGGGTCCTCTGTCAGTGTTTATGACATGAGTGTTAAGGCAGCCCCTGGCACTAAGGGGTAGCAGCTCCCTTCTCCCAAAGAGAAAGGCTGAGAATGAATAGTGTAGTAGCCAGTCTCTATCCTGTGGTGTCAGGGACAGATTCAGTCTTCTTGATGATCTCAGAAGGCAGCTGACAGATTTTTTGCATCCGTCTTAGACACCGGTCCCTGCTTGCATATGGAAAGGAACCGCTTGCCCCAGGAAACAAGCAGTGGAGAGGTACTGCTCTTGCACCATGTGTACTCTGACAACCAGATCCCTCTTCCTGTCTAAGGCTCCCCTATCGAAGGTGGTGGGTCAGGGCAACCAGTGTGCATGATGCCTAAGGAGATGCTGGGCAGAGTCACCCCCTCACTCCAAGCTTTTCAGAGCATTCAACAACCTCCCTCCTACTGCCCACCTGCTTAGCAAAGCAACCACCCTGCTAAGGCTGCTCTAACACGTGGTAGGGCAGGACTGTTGGACTTGGCCACACTTTAAAGTTGATTTCCACTTCTGTATTGGCACCATTAAATGATCCATAACAGCTGCTGTTCAAACAGAAGCAGAATGCATTCCTTTCTTAACTCCCTGAAAACACTGCATTGCTCCAATGTCCCTGCTCAGTGCCACTGGCAGATGTACCTTTGTGTAAGACTATACTGCTAACATTGGTGCTCTTCTGAGCATCACCAGCAAAGCACAGCTGCACACAAGCAAGGAGGCTGCAGGAGGCAAGTGGATGTTTCAGGTTAGAGGTGCAGCACCACAGATCAGTAGAAAGAATGAAAAAAACCTCACCACATAAGTAACTCTGCTCCCTCAAAAGGATCAAGTCCACTAGCAGATTTAGAAGCTTTAAAGTGACAAATGCCCTTGCATTATTGCTTGAACAACTTGGCCAGATCTTCCTCCTGCTGAGATGAACTCAGACTTTCCTGGAGACTTCTCTGCAGCAATGGGTAAATCCTAATTTTTGGCAATACTTAAGAATTACTGGGATCTCTTTTCACGCACTCAGCTATCCATGTGAAAACACCATCAAAGTCTGCAGTGCTAAGCATATAGCAAAAGCTGGGGACATCTACGTTAGATGCTTTGAAAATGCCATTGTGGAGCATCTCCTCCAGACACTGACTCCAGCTATTTGGCTGCCATTAGAAAAGGGCCTGCTCAGTCCAACAGCCACAAATCAAGTGTTGTGCAGCAGTATGGCATTGCTCACTTTCTTTTTGCAAAGAAAAAAACCCCAACAGATTTCATCGCTTCTTTGTGTGCTACAGTTGTTTAAATGAAAGACTTTGCTTCAAATTTTCCTGCAGTCATTTTCTGTCTTATTTCTGTTATGTTTCCAAATAACAGGCATTCACTTGGGAAACACAAGAAAAAGGAAAATGTTGAAAAGCTATTGATCTGCCAGGTGGAAAGCTCTACGTTTCATTTCCAGGGATTTTTTTTCAGCTTGGGAAACAACACATTATCCCTTCAGTAAAATTCCAGAATCATAAAATTGTTTTATAACAAGAACAATCACAAAGACAATTCATTCTTTGAATTTTGTTTTCAAGCTTGCACATCTATTGTATGCTAAGTTTATATGTATAAACCAGTTGTGAATACAGTTTTGGGTCTTGTTCACAGTGCTGATTACAACCAGAAATGAAAAAAATGTTAGCAGTGCTGACATTCATTCCTATGGAAAAAGCATCTCTACAATGACTGCTCATGTGCCATGGAAGATGCCGAGTTACAGTACCTCCCTTTCCATTAGTCATTCTGCAACATTGTTCCCTGTTGCCACATCTCATACTTCCTCAGCAAGAAATAAAGGATGCCACCAGACTCCCTGCTATCCTTAAGTGACAGATTAAAAACACTCCCTTCTTTTTTTCTTTTGAGAAGCGGAGGGAATGGGCCATACATAGGCCTAGAGAAGAGTTTGAGATGCTGCAGTTCTAGACTTTCACAAAAACACTTCTTTACAGTACTGCGAGAACCAAGACTATTCTGCTTTTATTGGGGTTTCAACTTTTCATCCACGCTTCAGATATTTTCTCCAACTAGTTCTCATCATATCATGTCACTTCTCTCCAAAATAAAGTGTCTAACCCACACTGTCTTTGGCAAAGCCTACTCTAATGTCTCCTGGGCCTTCCACAAACACAGAACTGGCAGCAGGTACCCATTAATTACCTACCTCAGCCATTGTTCTTGTCAGACCTAAGGGGGCTGACATCACATCTTTGTCTAACTTAATCAACACTGTGTGCAATGCAAGGGTCAGAGAAACCCTAGACAGACAGTACCTGATGTTGAAAAAGACCTTTACAAAAAAGAGTCAAAGTCCTGCTTTTCCTGTAGTTGCTCCAGAGAGGGTGAAGTTGTAGAGAAAAAACAGCTTTTAAAGGCACGAAGTGAATGCTGGCATGTTTTCCTCTTTTGTGTTCCAAGGTCTGGGCTGGAAAATGCTGCATTGAGGGTGGGTTTTTTTGTTAGTTTAGTTGTGCTGCTAGACATATATTTAATCTTTTTCCCTGATATTCCTGCTATGAGAAGTTGCAGCCAGAGTTAGGGAGACATTTATCAATAGAGAAAACACATACACAATTACTCCAGCATGGTCTAAAACAAAGGGAGTTCACTTTTCATTACCCCGAGGCATTGAAAAGGCTCTGCCATTCTTTGTTTCTTCTTCTTCTCTCTCTTGCCAATATTAAGCTGTTGGAAGCTGGCACCTACCATTGCCCAATGAAGACATGGACTCTTTGTAAGCCTTAATTGGAGACTCTGGAGGTGGACCACATCAGCCTTCTTGAGGTGAGAAGGAACCTGTAGAGATCATCTGGGCAACCTCCCCTGCTTAAGTAAGGTCACCCAGAGGTGGTTGCCCAGGACCATGCCCAGAAGGCTGTTGAGTATCTCTAAAGATGGAGATGTATGCACTATAAGCATTTGTTTTCCTTGTGTTAACGCACAGAAGTGCCTTATTTTACCCAAACCATCCTTCCACAAAAATGAATCCCATAGATTATGGATAGGTCCCAGTATAAGGGAAGACCAAGCAAGACTGGAGATACTGCTGGTCAGGATGGGTATTAATTTCTCCCATGACACCAATCAATCCTTTCCCTGATTATGAGACAAACAAATAATCCTGCTTTCTCTTTCCTCTAAACTTGATCTTTTTCCCTTTCACACACCGATACTTTGCCTGTGGCACCAGGCCTTCAAAGGGAATTACCAAGTTGGAGGGATCTGTTTTCTAAGATGCCCAAAACCTGCACAAACAACTTTCTAATTATCTTATCCCGTCATGAGGAGCAGCAGGGGTGACAGACCTTGAAATTTTACATGGATCAGATGTGTGGTTTTGGGGACAAAGAAGTGACTAAGCAAGTTTCAGTTCAGTCAGCTTGCTGCTTTTCCCCTGGGAAAATACAACTCTATGTATGAATGAAGAAGTGGTTAAATATGGGGTTATCTGACCAGATCTTTCGCCAATCCTCAACACTTGGGGATTCCTTCAGCCACTGATGCATGCATTTCTGAATTTTGATAACATACACTACTGCACTTGTAGATATTTTTGCTAACCAAGTAACTACCACATGTCTGTTTATTTTGAGGGGCGTTGGGGTTTTTGGTGGGAGTTTTTTTTTTTGCTGGGGATTTTTGGTTGTTTGTGGTTGTGTTTGATTGGGGTTTTTGTTTGTTTGGTTTTTTTTTTGTTTTTTGTTTTGTTGTTATTTTTAATTGAAGTTTACTAACTTTTGGACTTTATTCACTTGTGGTGGTAACCAGCTTGGCAAACAATTGTCCCTTATTTAGGAAACCTTCTTCACCATATACACAACAAAGCACTCTTTGGAAGCTAGCATGGATTCCCCAGAAAATTCCAATTTTCCTATTAGGTGTAATAATATCTCTGCTCCAGCATCAGTGGAAATAATTAGGAGCCATCTTGCTGGGCTTCAGCAGGCTGAAGCCTCCAATTTGCTCTCTGAGACATTTTGTAAGAGCATACCACAACAAGCTGCCCTGCAAAGGTGGCTGGGGCAGCAGGGGACTGAAATTAGGAGTCTCTCTTGAAGGACTGAAGCCTCCCGCTCTTACCACTAGCAGGGATATCTATAGTACTGAGTCACTATAGTGACTGCACTTTTTTAAACAATCTTGTCTTGTACGACAGGTTTGCTTATCCCAATTGCTACCATGCTTAAATCTGCATTAGAAAGATGGTGTGACTTTAACAGCCCAAATAAATAGGCTGATAATAAATGTGACTCAGGTTGATAAATCAAAATCCTATTAATGGAAAAATAATCAGCATGATCCATTTGGTTTGTGTCAACTTATACTTTTCATTTGCGTTGTGTCTTAGATTAGATAATCAAGTTGATTTATTTTTTATTTACAGTTAAATTTCACTGGTGGATTCAATTGCAAAGGCTGAAGCAGGGAGGGGACAGAACCCTGTATGAAAAGCAGCTGTTGACATTGCAATTTTTAAAAAAAAAAAGAGACATCTTCTGCATTTCTTTGCTTATCATTACCTAATTTGTGGCAAGTTACAGACACATTCCTATGGATGCAGATGATGACAGTGTCAGAAGACTCGTTGTTCTAAAGGTCACAGGAGGTCAGTGGCAACTGGAGGAGTCAGGGTACCCCTACAAAGATACTTAGAGTGTTTTTAGGATTTGTCCATAACAGAAAGCTGGGCTGAAATTTAATTTGACAAAACTACTTCAAAATTAATGCTTTCACAAAGATACTGCCTATGTTTTCATTCCTACCATATACATTTGATTGCTATTTCAGGTTGTTTTCAGGCTTTCTCCACAAACACAAATTGTGCCAAAACATGAAATTCTCAATTAACTGTGCAATTTATTCTGTAAGCTATCCAAGTCCAAATCACAGCATTGCTCTTGTCCTTAACCCTATAAAATACATCAAAATGACTGAAGTAATGTGTTTCAAATTAGCTCATACCCTATCACAGCTTGGGCTGTGATACACTGGTATCACATATAAAATACCCCTCCTGCATGATGCTACCCAGCTGAGGGGCACAAATGAACATGACAACAGCATGCACAGTAAGGCAGAAGGGAATCAGTGTAAGGGTACAGACACAGAATTTGCCTGTCTCTACTGGGACAAACACTATCTAAAAGCAAATCTCAGGGGTGCTAAAATGCTTCACTCCAAGGAAAGGCCAGGACATCCCAGGGAAGAAGTCCACCAGACACCAGTAAAACACCCTGTTTGCACAACACAGTGAAAACACCTTAGCCACAGTTTAAATAACCTGCCTTTTAACTCAACTCACCCAGCCTCGGGTGCAGCACTGTTCTGTTTGCATCTTTTTCCTGAGGTCAACAAAGAAGCTGTGTATGTCCCATCCACATTTGCATCCAACACTTGCCCCCAAGTATTCAAGGCCAGGTAGGATGGGATTTTGAGCAATCTGGTCTACTGGAAGGTGTCTCTGACCATGATAAGAGGGTTGAAACTAGGTTACTTTTAGGTCCCTGTCCAACACAAACCGTTCTGTGATTCTATGACTTGCATAGTGCTTTCATATTCACTCTTGCTCTATCATTCGCTTCTTGATTTGGTTTCACATGCTGACAAAGCCCTGCATTTTACTGGCTCTCACCTACCAACTCACTTTGGCTCCTTTAATCAGGTCATCGCTTCTCTTTGATTTAGCAAGCCAGTTTTGAATTCCCAGTTCCACCTGATTGGTAATCAGACTTATATAGTTAAGGCTGTTTGTTTCATTCCTGTAATTTCAAGATGCCAATGACATTTTTACTAGCTTTGCCTACCTCTCCAGGCTGCAGTTAGCAGTAACATGAAAAGGAGATACAAGACACAAGCAGACCAAATAGGCTGTATCTACACAGCTCCTGGGAAGCAGCTCAGGAACATAGCAGCAGATACCACCTTCCAATGCTTTAACTTCAAAGGGACATGGCTTCCCCATAAACATTACCCAGCAAAATCTCAGTCGTACATGAATGGCTATTACTGAAAAATTAAGACCTGAAAATCTTGGAATCAAATCCACAAATGAATAAACTATTCATAGGAGATTATGTAGTGTACTCCTTCACACCCTTCCTCTGTTTGCAGATTGTCCACCAGCATATCCTAACTTTTAGACATGTGTTGTCTGGCATAATTCATCAAATAACTTAATCTACATGACAAAAATTATGCACATAATTTGTAAGTAGACTCCACAAACATTTAATATTCAAAATTCAAGCTGCGGTGATTAGTCTTGATTGAACACACAAATCAGCCAGTGTCTTACTGTATTTGAATGATTAACTTCTTTTTTTGGGGAGAAAAAAATACCAACCCACACTTATATTTATGATGAATTTAGAATCTGATTTTATGGAGCCTACTTTGATATTTGCCTATGATTTTGCACCATCATCCCCTGTTTTTAAAAATTTTAATTCTATAGCTCACTCACTGGTACTCCCACTTGCAGACAGCAAACATAAAATGTGGATGTATTCCAGAAGATTCTGGTAGAAATTTGCAATTTACTTTTAGAAAAGCTTTCTGCAACACTTGTTCTGACCTCTGATATTTCAGGAAAATAATTAATTCATGCTGATGAACAGTTGGAAATTTGCTGACACGTAGTCAAAAGTGCTTTAGAATTATTTTCTTCCCCTTACTCCATCTTTCTTTTCTAGGATCAGATCAATGGACATGAAAGACCATAGTCTGAGTGCCTTCCATTTAACAATTTTCAGAGGAACATCTTGAAGGTTTCCTTTCTCCTTAAGATGAAAAGTTCTTTTGAACTCCATTGGCACTTCAGTGCCAGTAATGAGATGAAAAAGAAGGGTTTCTTACTTCTCCTCCTCAGTGAACACCTGGAAGAACACCAGAGGCTATCTGATATTCTGAATATCTGCCACATTTCTCCTGGTGGCAGATGTTCTCTTCATCCTTGGACACTGCTGTCCTTTACTGCACTTTGAAGCCCAGAACCAACAAATAATGCTCTAGAACAATAAATGCAACTGCTAAAATGCAAATATCAGTATAAATATGCCCTACTACCAGCCTCATTTGTAATCAGCTTTATTATTACAGCAAAATGCACAATTCACCTCCATGTAGTCTTTGACAGAAGGGGTAAGTATCCAATAAAGGAAAACCACTATGGGAAGAGCACATGTTCCCTTGGAAAACAGCCTTACAGCAAAATCAGAGATGTACAAAATCATGCCAAGACATCAAGTTTCGCTGACATTTTGTTTTGGAAATAACATCAAAAAGTAAATGTTGTCAATACTGAAAAGGAATCTGATTGCAGTATTTACAGTTTCGGTGTGCTAAAACAAAGTTGCTTAGCTTAAGTTTCAAAGCCACCTTTGCTTCAGATTTCAGTTCAATCAGGTACCGTCAGTCAATAGGTACAATCCCTACTTATGCCCTAAAGAAAAAGAGTGGGATGGAAGTGCTTCAGTTACTCTGAAGCATGCTAGGAGGAGGATTTGGGGTAGGTTTTATTATTGCAGTTTTGGGTAAGAATGGTGCAATTTGGGGATGTTGTTTTGAATTAGCATGAAATCATGCTTGGAAAAAAAATCAGACGTGGTTTTGAAAGAGCACCTCAATTCTGCACCAGCTTCTGGTGTGGCAGCAAGGAAAGAGTTGTTCAGATGCTGCATGCGTTCAAGCTCTTTTCTTTGTCTGGCAGGGAAGATCTAAGAATATTTTGCTTTTTGCAGTTTTTATCCAAGCGGGAAGGAGACACTCAACCTCCTACTGCCAGTGATGAAGCAACCACAGGGCAGGGACTTCTGCAATAGAAACCTCAAGAGGGCAGAAAGGGTAGCAAGAATGTTGGTGGCTGCGTGGGAAAGAGAAGGGCAAACAGGGCAGCTGCTTCTGGGTATGGAGCAAAGCTGAGGTTTCTGCAAGAGGGGATTCCCCAGCAGCTATTTATTGCCATTTCCGTCTGAAAAAGACAGGACTTGGGGAAATACACCACATGAGTAAATGACTCGGAGAAATACCCAACTCTCCATCTCCCGTTTCTTCTTCAGATGAGGAAACTAACAGAAGCCTGCTTCTGCTCTTTAAAGCAGCTGCACCACACACACACACAGGCTTTATATACATCTTTAAAGCATCTTTTCATATGCCCAGGAGGAGGACAGGGCAAGGGGAACTGTTCCATTTACAGAGATATAAAGCCTAGATATGTTTCCTGTGGACCACAAGATGAGGTCAGACAAGGTGCAAATTGGCAGAGCTACGCCTGTTTATGCTACAGATTATTTTTGGCAGCTCTGAAGGGGAATCCCAGTTTCAAAGTGAGCCTTATCCTGCAAACAGGAGCAATCTTATGATGAGGAACCCACCTCACGGGAGTTCACGGGGAAGTGAGAATCACACTAGTCCCTAGGAAAGAGATGCCTCCAAAACCCAGGGCGGTGGGAGGAGAAGAAGGGGCTCTGCTCCATCTTGAGGGTCCTCACAAATACTGCAAGAGCAGGCATGGATGGGACCTTGTGCTGCTGCCATCATGATGAGTTAAAGGGTAGTACCCAGCAGTGTTGCTGCAACGTCCTTTTAGGATGCTAAGTCCCAAAGCTGCAACTTTTCACCTCCCTCAGAGAGATGGGGCTGTGCTGTGGTGAGGGATCAAGGGCTCTTTCCCACACTGAAGCCAGACCCTTTCTCCCAGGACAGGATCATTTCATTCACCAAGGGACCAGATGGCTAAGCTCATATGTCATGTTAGCCTGTTTCAGAAATAAAAAAAACACAACCTAAGACAAAACTGGCAGAGCAGAGGGAGCATACCACGTGAGCACACGCGCCCACTCACCAAAACACAGCTGGCTCGGGTTATTTTTAGACCCTATTTGACAGGGTCCCTTTAAATTTCTCTGGCTTTTGTCAGTTTGTATCACAGAGCTAACATTGTTTAAACAGAACACATTATTTTTGGCCCCTGAATCACAGGACTCACTCAGCAGCCTTTCCATGCAAAACCCCGAGAGGCCTCTGTTTTCTCTGCAGCGGATTATTGCAAAAGACCCCTTAATCACCAGGTACGGTGATTGGCTTCAAAGATTTGCAAATTAGGAGTAAGCTATCAAATAGCTTCCTACGGACTGTAAGCCACACAAATCCCATTGCCATTAATGAGGGTTTATGCCACTAAATAATATCTTTCTATACATGCATATATATATATATACACACACACACACACACGAAGCATATAGCACGCCTGGCTGATTCGCCCCTGTAAAGGAGACGCATGGGATTTCCCCGATGTAGCATCCTTGCTAAACCTAACCGGCAGGCAAGCAGGGAGATCTCCCCGGGACCCCTCACTGGTCCCTCTGGGAGCCAGCACCCTGGGAGCAGCCGTGCTAATTGCTTAGCTGTGGTTTTAAGGGAGATGCTGGCAGAGGAGCTGTGGGAGTGTTACGAGGGAGGGTGAAGCACCAGGGGACTTTTAAATATTGCAGGGGAGAAAAAAAAAAGAAGGAAAATCAAGGGAAGGCAGTTTGTTTTTCAGCTGTATTTCCAAAGACCTTTGTAAATACGTATGCCTCGTGCCTAACTGCTGTCAGTGGTGACAGAGATCTTCCTGGCTCCTCCGTAGGGGGAGGAGGAACATCTCTGTCCCCGAGCTCAGTGGCTACGTAGGAGCGTGGTTCCCCAGCCGGGCTGGGCTGCGGGCAGTCCTTCCTCCCTCTGCCCTGGAGCATCACCAGCACCCTGAGTCACAAGCTGCTGGGGTTGGGAGCCTTGGCCGGCAGACTGCAGACTGCGCAATTCTCGGGGAAAGCAAAACAAAAACAAGCCCCGCACTCCCCTCTGCCCCAACCCAACGATGGGTTTGAGATGATTTGCAGCTGTTGCACGAAGGCATCAACTTTCGGATGCATCAGCCCCTTCATAGCGCCGAGGGGACACGAGGGCAAGGGAAAAGCAAAGTTCCGAGGAGGGCAGAGCTCTGGGAAACCCAGTCCTCCCGCTGAGCCGTCCCAGTTGTTACTGGCTTTCCTCAGCTTGTGCATATTCAACCCCACTATTTTAGAATGGCAGGATTATCCAAATCATGACATATGTGTGAAAATGAAAGGAATGCAAGTGTTTGGGTTTGGTTTTTTTTTGACTTGGATCTGGAGATTCTCTTCTGCTCTAAATAAAAAATAGAGAAGGAAAAGAAAAAAAACACATAGCTTGCATGTCCCAGGTTGAAATAAAATCACACTGGGGATTTCCAGGCTCTTCCATCCTCCATGAGGACCAGCCCCTCAACGCTGCTAGTGTCCCTGGCACAGCTGGAGCCTGTGTCAGGGCTCAGGGAAAGGGCAGGGCACCAGTAGGCAGTCTCCAAAATAAACTCCGTTGCGGCCACATTTCCTCCTGCAACAAGTCAGGAGCCTTGCCTAACCCTGTCCAGCCTAATTTTTCTTCACTAAGGCAAGATATACTACAGTTTGTCCAAAAGGGGTAAAGGGAAGGCAGTGGGGAGGGATGTAGAGGAGCCTGAATAAACAAGGGGGCTGGGAGAGACAAGAAGCAGGGTCAGAGCAGCAACAATCATTCCCAGGATAAGAGTGGTAACTCCTGAGAAATGATGGCTTGGAGGGACTCCAGGCAGATGCAGACTCTCGAATCTTCCTACTTCTTCATTATTTTTTTTTTTTAAAAAAACCCCAAACCACAAACAAAACAAATAAAACAGAAGGAGAAGCCACATCTAACCCTCTCCATTTTAAAGACCACTTTCCCAGTGTGGCAGCAGCAGTCATTGCCTTCACTGGCTGCATAGCCCTGTGGAGCAGGCGGTTAACACCATACCCCAGCAACATGTCCAAGCACAACTGCTCTCCTCATCCATTTCAATTTACACCATCATTCAAACCTCACAAATTTAACCATTCTGGAAGAGACTAACAGGTGGGGCAGCACCTCAACAATACCTCTGGCAGGAAACTCAGGACAGGATGGCCTGAGGTTGCAGGTGAGGCACTGGCCCCACTGCACATAAGCCGCATCACATCACCTTTCCCCACTCTCCCTACCACAAATGGTGGGCAAAAGAAAGTCTGGGAGGAAAGTTGGTAATAAGTGCTTGACAAGGGCTCAAAGTGACAGTAAGAAGAGGTGTGTTAACAGAAGGTTGTTTCTTTCCCTTGAGCAAACATTTCCATTTTGTCCACCCTCTGATGACATTTTCTCAGTTTGTGTGGCAATCTTGGCTCTCTTAAGCATCTTCTTTGCAAGACATATCATCATCTGGGACTTGTGGATAACTTATCCACTTAAAAAAATACATATTACATACTGTCCTGGGTTGCAGTGTGTGGGGTATCCAATGGTATGTATTCTATTATCATCTCCACAAGCTGTTAAAGCAGGTGGGGCAGTGATCGTTATCACCTTGTCCCTCCCTCAGGGCAATCCTGGTGGCTCCCTCAGGGGCTGTCTCTGATTAACGGGCTGTCAGGGACCCATGCATGGCACATCCTCCCAGTGATCCTTATCCCTTGTCCCATGGCGAGGTGACTCACCCCAGGGAGCCAAACATGCTCACAGGGATATAAGCTGGGGTTTGGACCAGCACAGGGAGCCCTTTGCCTGCTGGATTCCCAGAGGACAAGAGCTGCTGCTGGACCTGATCTTCGGGATCACTGCTCCAACAAACCCATCACTCCAGGAGGACTGCAGCACCATTTAATCGGACTAGTACTACACCCTGACTGACAGGGTGTCAGGTTACTTTCTGACTCTGTCAGGTTACTTTCTGACTCTGTCGGGTTACTTTTTTTTTTTTTGTACTGTTGCATTTGTGTTGTTTTGTTGTGTTGTTCATATTAAATTGTACTTCTGATTCAGAGTCTCTCACCTGTTTGCTTTTCAAACCAGCACACATACAAATACCACTGTAGCTTAATAGGGAACATATTCCCTCCAAAATAAATGTGTTGGGCCAGTGAGCTTCAAGTGACCTTCAAACAAGGTTTACCAAAACAGAAACAAGAGTGAAAAACCATGCCTATTTTCTGTATCCCCAGCCCTAAGAGCTACTAGTTACAGCTACAGAGCCTAAGTAGCATGCTGGAAATAAACTGGATATACTCAGGCTTTCAATTCATCTTGCTTTGAGTAGGGGTTTAATCACAGAATAAGAAACCTATAGGTTAAATATGGTTCGGACTGAAGAGTGGTTGTCACCATGGTCCCATACAGAAGTTCTATGCAGAGAGACTCCTTCTATTATAGCACAGTTCTGACAGAAATGAAGCAACCCTTATAAGGCCATTCAGCATGTCATCACAATGATTTTATATATATCACATGTACAGGCATTATATATAAAAATAAATAAGTACAGGGAATCTAGAAATATTCCCCCACCCTGCTTCACCAAGCCTTAGCAGTATATCCTCCTTTAAGGAATCAATATGCAAAGGTAATAAGGCCTCTGTGAACCTGCTGCTCCTGATGTAGTTACCTACTTGCACAGGTGATCTACATTTGAAAAGCAAAACAGGTTGAAAACGTTATACTCCAGCTTCTTGGAGACTGTTTCCATTCCTTTAGGCTGCTCTTCCCCTTGCCCTCCTACTTTCTTCCTTTAGTTCTCATGACATTTTTCTCATTGCTTGGTTTCACCTTTTTTTGCCAGCTGAACTTCTCTCAGGGTCCTAAATGCAGAGCTAACTATTGAGGCTCATTGAAAGGGAAGGTGCTCTTAGTGAAACCAATTACACAAAACAGATGTCTTTTCTCTCCACTGCTGAAATACACTTCAAGTGAACTTTTAAGAGTCTGCATGTGTCCCACAGAATTACATGGCTAGCTTCAGATGTGCAACAGCACTCCTCAAACTCATCATTTAAAGATGCCCAGACCACTGCACTACTGAGTCAGTTCAGAGCTCACTTAAAGCCATTATCTTTTACATGTTAGGATATGTATTTCTGACATTATTTCATTTTTTTGCTATATATCTAGAATAAAAGACCAAAGAGTAAACAAGATATCCCATTTGCTGTTGACCGTATGCATTCCAAGCCCCAGTACATTGAAGTGCAACATTCCTGTTGTAGACTGAAAGCAGGGCTTCTGTTCTCAGAGCTTGTCTGCTTCTCCCCAGTGTATGAGGCTTGCTGGCAAAATCTGTTATCTTCTCTATCCTGTAAGTTGGAGCCAATATTGGAGTGGCTTCAAGACCAGCATAGCCATGAATTCTGTGGAGTCACTGGGGAGCCACAAAACCTAGTTTTGTGGAAGAAACAGTTGAGACAAACAACTTGTGTATGCCTTCTTTTTTTTTTTTTTTTTTTTAAGTTATTTAATTACTCCCCACAAATGACATTTTCAATAATCTGTAGCAAATCCCTCACACACCCTGACTTTTGTGTTGTTGGGAAACAAGCTCCTATGCCATGAAGGTGCAAGTCGTCTTTGGTGCAGATCAGATCTGCTCAATATTTTAATTTCACTCTGCTCAGGAAGATCTCCTCTGCAACAGGCTTCCAGCAGAGCAATGCAAAGCTGCACTAGTAAATCCCTCTGCCAGCTTTGGGTCCCAAACCTGCAAGCTGCTGGGGCAGAAGCCCTTCTGGTCCTTTTCAGGACCTCTCCTAATTGAATTCTCCTGTGCTCATGGAAACCATCTTCTGCATGATCCAGCCTTTGATACATCCACAGGTCATGCTCTGTTTTGCCTCTGTGAGCCACACCATCACAATGCATTTCATGGCTCCACTGGAAGGAGACTCAGGCATGTGGCAGGAGAGAAGTTCAACAGCAAGCCTCATCTGAATAGCCAGGGGAGCAGGGCTGTGGAGTGCACCACAGTTTCTACCTCCCACACAGTACAGATGCAGCCCAGGTGGTTCAGGGCCTTTATTACTGCACTGATAGAGAAGCTTGAAGGAATGCAGCTTTGGACAGTCTGGAAGTCATTATCTCATGACGTCATCTTTAGAGTAGCTGTTCTGCCTTGAACAAGGCTCTCTGAAAATGCACACAGCCTAATTCTTGTGCTTTAATAAGTGACATATAGCTTTACTCAAAAATAGCAATTGCCAGGGTATATAGATTGCTCTTTGAGGGGAATATGCATTTGCTGAACTACAAGAACTCTTGTGGGAAGCAAAGATGCTCTGTTCAATGTTGTTGGTAAATGTGTGCAAAGAACCACAGAGGCCCAACATCATTCAACACAGATCTTCATTTTGCTGTGCAGTCAGCAATATTCACACATGATAGTTGGCCTTCCTGAACTGTATGCTTTACAGATCAATTATTAAAAAAAAGCAAAAATAAAAGCAAAAAAGGCAGTTCAAAGCATCCCCAGCATGTGCTGCAGTCATGTGCCACATCCTAGCTACAGCTAGGGGAATTGAACAAGACATTTTTAGCAGACAGTAGTTGGATCCAGTCACTGGGATTCTCAACAAAGCATCGGTTTGCTTCAGCTCTCACACCAAGCTGGCTAGCAGATTATAAAGCTTACAACCTTTTATGTGTTAAGAGTATAATTTTTCCATTTTCTAGTCACATACGGAGCAAAACTTCTTTCTCTTTTGATTGTCCTAAAATAGTGGTATCTTTTGAGTTTTGAAATTTATATCCCAGCAGAGAGGAGAGCAAGACAGAGAAAAGGGTAAGACAGCAAAATATGTGAAACTGGGAAGAATCATCCTTTTAATGTGGCGGTCTCTCTCTCTCTCCCCCTCCCATTCTGGAAATATAAGTCTCTTCCTTTAACCAACTACATTTGCCATTTGGTTATTCCTCATTTTTTATTTGTTACTACAGCCAGTGTGGATTCTCCTCTGTTTTGCTCCTGGTTTCATCATGAAGCAATACTCTCCAGTTTCCTAACACTAAGCCCATTTACCTGACAACATCACTTTTGGTTGCAGCCAGGGTAGACTGAACCAGGTCATTTTATTCCACAATGGCTATAACATTTAACTCGAAGAGTTGTGGCACCTGGATTCATGTTTATTGTATGGTGGCACCAGCAGACATGAGGAAAGAAACATGGACTGTGCTTACATGCATTGATGTAAACGAGAGCTCAGGCCACAAAAGCCAGTGGCATAACACCAAGCTAAAACCAAGGACACAGGCAAGCTCTGGGCTCTCAGTGTTAGTGCAACATCACCTACTTTTCCCCCTGTACTTTCTGCATACGTGCTTGGCTGAACTCCAGGGATTAATTTACCGCCCACTGTGCAGTTTTGCAGAGGAGAAAGGGATCAAACAGTAGTTCAACAACATGAGTTGTCACTAATGACGCAGAGGCCGATATTTCCTCTTGGCAGCCCCGGGTGCAGAGAGAGGTGGCGCTGGCACCTCGTTAGATGACACCAGCACTCCTCTCCATGCCAGTGGCACCACTGGAAGGCAGCACTACCCAGCCCCAGATACATTTGGCTGCAAAAAAGCTCCTGGCTTGGCATCCCAGGAAAACTCCAGCTCAGCTTGCATGAGGCTGGTGATGATGGTACCTGTGGAAAGCCTTATCCAGATCTCAGGTTCTTCTGATTATTTTTCTGATCTTGTCCATTTCACCCCCTATGTATTTTCCTGCCTTGATCACCAACACTGAAAGGAGTCATAAGTCAGACTCACCCTCTCAGACAACTGCAGCAGCAGTACCACTCAGCATCAGTGCATGTTAGCATGGGACAAAACTTGGGATGAAACAGGACTCTCTGAACTCCTAACTGTTGTCTTTTTTGTCAGCTTCTATCTAATGTACTGAGACCAGCACCCCTGCACAGCTTGTCTAGAAGCTCAGGGTTCCTTCTTCAAAGAAAGGGCGATGATACCCTCCCTTTTCAAAGGGTTTTGAAATGTGCAAGGAGGAAGCACAGTGCCACTGAGTATTACAATTAAACACCAGCAGAAAGCTTCTGAAGAAGCAGATGAACTTGAGCTCACTGCCAAACACAAGCATTTCTTTTGCGTGAACAGTAAACAGTAGAATTAGCTGATAACCAACATCCTGTATTTGGCAAGGGCCTGTTTCTTTTCCACCCCCACTTTTAGGAAGCAAGAATGCATGAAAACGCCAAGCCTTTGAGATGGGAAGCTAACAGTAAACATTGCCTCCCTCCACCAGCTGATCCCAGAAACATAAAGGTATACAAGCCACCTGTGTTTTCACTAAGCAGCTAAAGCACATGATCAAGAAAGTTCAGATCCCACAAGTACATTTAGTGTTAGGGAAGTACAACATGCTTTCAGAGGACAGGGAGAAGGAAGGGGTCGGCATGAGTTATGTTGCAGATGGCATTATTCCAACCTAAAATTCCTCACAAATACATCTGATTATCTGACCAGTCACCAAATGAAGTGTTGCAGAAGCTGGAGAAACTTTTCCTCAGCATTGAAAATAGCTGTAAGGAAAGGAAATGTGCCCATACACGTCATGTAATGGAACTGAGAGTGGCAGAAGGAAAGTTAAGGTGGATGAAAAAGTGTTGAGCATTTTGTGGGGATTTTTTGTTTCGCTTTCATTTTTCCTCCCTCCTCACCTTACTCATGTTCGTTTCTACATACGATAACCTTTGAAGAATAGCTTTTTGTTATAGGAGACAGCCAGTCTTGTAAACAGCTATAGCAAAATGCTCTGTGGGAAGGCACCACTAAATCAGCCCAGTCAATGAAACTGTGACATGCTACATCAAGTAAGGAGGCCCTGGCTGCAGATGCAAAGGTAAGCCACAGCTGCTTCAGGAAGCACAAGGTTCTCTGTAACCTCTCACTCCCTCTCAGAGGGCAAGCTGAAGCTGTGTCCCAAGGACAGCCTGCAAAAGGAGAGAGCATGGCTCAGGAGCAAACAAAGTGCTCTTACTGCCACCTACATCACCTACAGTTCTGCTAGAACACAGGCAGACTGCAGATAGGTGCTGCATGTCAGAACTGGGTAATGCCACAGCTCTTGTGTCAGTGCTTGCTGAAATGGTGTAGTTTATGTGTAATTTTACATTAGCTTAGGTATTAGATAATAAGATAAAGTTCTAACTATAATCTGTATTAGCATAGTACCTATATCTGTTGTCACAACCTATGATACTTAGATTGCAACAAATGCTAGATCTGCTATCTTCTTAACAGCAAGTGGAGAAAAAAAATAAATCTGTAAGTGATATCTCCTCAGAGTCACGAAAAAGTGACTTTTGTGGTTTTCCTACTCTACCTCCTGCAATTATTATCCCATCAGTCCAGCAAAGTGCTTTCTACATCATAAATCTGTACGAAACTCTTTTGTCACAGAGTTACTGTGTGTTGCCCTAGAAGTTCCTGAGTTTCAATGGTAGATGAAGAAACCCTGTGTGAAATTCAATCATTTTGATATGCAGTATGTTATCAAACATGCATCTATTTACAAGACCAGTTGGTACATTCTTGGCTCCCTCTTGAAAAGGCAAAGCAAGAAAATTAACATAAATACATATCTTAGCCTGCCCAACACAATTATTTATCAGGAAGGAATCTAATTAGAACAAGTCATACTTTGTGTATCCATGATCTAAAATACACCCAGGCATTACTTCCCTAGTACACTGTGGCACAAGTGTTTCCTTCACTATAAACTTCAGAATGTCTGTGCACAATCTTTCTAAAGAGTCAAATATTAATTTTACCTCTCTGACAGAAAAGAAAAAAGGTAAAATTAAGAAGCAATGTTATAGATCTCTTTAAAAAGTATATAAGTTCTTGGAGGCTGATGAAAATAAGTGAAAACCATGCCTTTTGTTTCTAAGCAATATCCACCTTGCCATGAGAGAACATACTATTGGGGTTTGGTGATAAGGTAAACAATCACTAGCTTCCCCTATGAGTTGGAGATAAAGAGATAAGAAACATTTGATCAGAAAAATGCTTGCCTTATTTCAACATATCTACTTTTAGAATTCAAGTTGTTAGTTGAAAAGGTCTTGTTTTGATTAATGTCATAATTCTCACTCATTTAAGAGTCAGAAATGTCAAATCATTGTTACACAAGAAGTTTTGGGTTTGGATCAAAGTGACATTTCATTTAGCAGTCTGAATAAACACACAGTTTAAAAGCCAATGAAACTCAATGAGGAGAAACTCTGAAACCGGAGCAAGTACTTCCAAGTACTGAATCCAGTTTCTGCTTATACACTAGTGACTCCTTTGGGATTGAAAAATTCCTCTGGATTTTGGAACAACCTTTTAATTCAATTCAGAGCAAAAATATCAAGATGAGATAAACTACTTCCTGTCTTCACCTTAAAAATATATATCAAACAAATATAAATATCACACAAGATAAAGAGGAGAGGCTGATGCAAGAAGATGCATAAGCTGTATTACAACTGTATAACTTTCCTTCTTACCACACAGCAGGTAAATGTTGCAGCATTGCCCATCTTCAGAGTTGTAATGAAGTCTCTCAGGGTGTTTTTATTGATCTTCATTAGTTGTTGGTATGACTGCTGCATCTCAGGGCAAGGCCCTTGGCTTTTATTAGTACTTTAAACATTCTTAAACTTGTCACTCACACAACTGCAAAGAAGAGTCTGAAAACTCAGACCCCTAAAAGCTCCTACAGCCCAAGACAAATAAACCCAGAAAGAATTAAGTTGTGTAAATTGCATTAACTACATGATTTGGGGGTGTTTGCCTCAGGATTTGAGGATGCCTGGAGCAGACTATGCCAGGCTTGCAATTTTGGCAATTATGTTTAATTTCATACATCAGGACTGTCATGGAATGAATGAATTGTTATTACAGATGTCACAGGGGATGTAGAACTCAGGCAGCCTTATACTACGTGCTAGAAAGCTTTCTTGGCTAATGCTTATCAGAAAATGCTTCTTCCACACAGGCCCCTGCACTACCTGCAGCAAAACCAGGATGCAGCAGAGACAGCCTCCGGGCATGCTCATGTACCACACAAAGGATGCTGTACAAGAACAGTCCATGCCCCTCTTTCAAAGAATGCCACCGTTAATGCAAGACAGCTTAAAATAGCAATGAATTAAAAACAACCAAATCAGGAAACCCACATGTGAGATAACTGAACTACACTGAGGATAGGAACAAGCATCAGAAAACTAGAAGAAAAATGTACTTACCCACTCCTGATGGTGTTTCTTCCTATAAAATCCCTCTGATAGAGGCAAGACCCCATACTGCATCAGTTCTTTATTCTTAGATGATGTCTAGGAAAGGGAACTAAGCACAGAGATCCAGTTTTCTTTTTAGGTCCCCAAACCTTTCCTCGGCTTTTAATCCTTTCCTTCCACCTGGCCTTAACTGCTGTCACCTGCCAGTAATTTTCTGCCTTCCTCTTGCTTATTTTACCATCAGTGAATGCTGCCCTGACAGAGTGGAAACCTTGCCAGTGCAAAAATATTGAAGAATATTTGAAAGGCACCTAACTGGTCTCTAAACAATTTGTCAGTTGTGAGGATGCAAGAAGATGTGCTTCTACCAGCTGCCTCATTAGCAACAGGTTGAGGTGGTAATTAAACACTATATGGTAATGATGCCCTTACTAGGGACTGCTTGATAGCCTGGAAATACCATGCCCATCACTGAAGACACACAATCATCTATGATATTACCAGTTTGCACTGTTCACTGTTACCTGAAGCATACTAACAATATGAGTGAGTCAAATCCATTTCAGTGCAAAGTCAGGCAAGCTGGCCTGAGTCACTGCCATAGAATAGGGCATGAGCAGAGGACATTTTGTGTATGCAAGGTGATTACCAGCTCCAGTTGTTACTATCCTTCAGCTGAACCATGTTAATGGACAAACTGGGAGCTCCCAGTTTGCTTCAGCACGAAGTCAGCTATCACTGCTCAAATCAGATGAGTCCCTGAAGCAGACTGAGAGTATTCACAGTGTGTGAATGTGGCTCAGCTCCAGGGGCAGAGCAGATGTGAGCTGGGGTGTGGTACCTTTTTACACTGTCTGACTAAATCTGCAGCAGCACATCTGCCTGTACCTCAGTGTGCTCCTTCTTCCTTCTTTTCACTCACTGCAAAAAGATTTCAGCTGAATTTCATGATCCATTGAACCTTCAGAAGATGTTCATATCCAAGGAGAGATGGCATAAGATATGACCTTTCCAGTGTATTTGCTTGCTACATCACACTGGCTGTGAAATAAGAGATTCCATGAAGTGTGGAGTGTTAGATTTCAGATCCTATCTGGTGCTTATGCTTTTTTGTGATGCTTCTGCATCCAAACTTCATCCCTTATCTAGGCTGAAGTATATGTTTCTTCCTTCTTCTATATGGGAAAACAAAGCAGATGGTCTCAGTCTGTGGGACAGATGTCCACATCAGAAAACTGTCACCACACTTGACACCTTCCCAGCCATACTGGCCAAGATCCTCCAGAAAAGAAAAAACATACCTTGCCATTTTGCATACATTTACATTCATTTGCATGCATTCAGGCACCTACTGAGCAGAATGCTCAGCCTTCCCATTTTTGACTTGCACAATAGCAAAACCTCAGAAAGACTGGTGTGAAGATAACTTGTTAAATGTGCTGACTGCCTAGTGTCTTTGGTATGCAAACTACTAATGAAAGGAGCCCTTCCATGCCATAGTCCTATTCTCTTCCTGCCACTTGGCATGGGCATGAGTCTTAATAAGGAGGAGCAGCTCCTGACAGCTCTGCTCCTCCCTAGAAATCCTGTAAAGGCAATTGAAACCCCTTTTCTGCTAGATTTCCTTGGACATAAGCAAAGCATTTGACACTGTCCCACATGACATCCTTGTCCCTAAACTGGAGAGATATGGATTTGACAGATGGACCACACATTGGATAAGGAATTGGCTGGGTGGTTGCGGTTGTGGTCAATGACTCAATGCCCAAAGTGGAAAGCAGTGACAAGTGGTGTTCCTCAGAGGTCAGTATTGGGGCTGGTGCTGTTTAGCGTATTTGTTGTGACACAGAGAGTGGGATTGAGAGCACCATTGACAAGTTTGCTCATGACACTGGTCAGCAGGACCAGGGAGGCGATTCTGTCCCTGTACTCGGTGCTGGTGAGGCCACACCTTGAATATTGTGTGCAGTTCTGGGCCCCTCAGTTCAGGAAGGATATTGAGGTGCTGGAGTGGGTCCAGAGAAGAGCAACGAGGCTGGTGAAGGGACTTGAGCGCAAGTGCTATGAGGAGAGGCTGAGGGAGTTGGGATTGTTTAGCCTGGAGAAGAGGAGGCTCAGGGGTGACCTTATCGCCCTCTACAACTCCCTGAAAGGAGGTTGTAGTCAGGTGAGAGTTGGTCTCTACTCCCAGGCAACCAGCAGTAGGACAAGAGGGCACAGACTCAAGGTCTGTCAGGGGAGGTTTAGATTGGATATTAGGAAGAGATTTTTCACCATCCCTGGAGGTTTTCAAGACAAGACTGGATGTGGCACTTAGTGTCATGGTCTAGTAACGATGATAGAGTTGGACCCGATGATCTTTGAGGTCTCTTCCAACCTGGCTGATTCTATGATTCTATGATTCTGTGTGGTGTGGTGGACATGCTGGAGGGAAGGGATGCCATCCAGAGGGACCTTGACAGGCTTGAGAGGTGAGCCTGTGGAAGCCTCATGAAGTTAAACAAGGACAAGTGAAAGGTACTGCATTTGTGCCAGGGCAATCCCAAGCACAAATATGGGCTGGAGAAGAATGGATTTAGAGCATCCTTGAGGAGAAGGGCTTGGGGGTGTTGATGAGAAGTTCAGCATGACCTGACAAAGTGCACTCACAGCTCCAAAAGACAATCGTGTCCTGGGCTACATCAAAAGCAGTGTGGCCAGCAGGTTCATTGAGGTGATTCTGCTACTCTGCACCATTCTTATGAGACCCCACCTGGAGTACTGTGACCAGCTTCTGGGGCCCCAGCGTAAGAAGGACATGGGTCTTTTGGAGTGAGTCCATAGGAGGGCCATGACAATGATCAGTGTGCTGGAGCACTTCTCCTGTGAAGACAAGCTGAGAGAGTTGGAGCTGTTCAGCCTGTAGAAGAAAAGACTCGGGAAGACCTTATAGCAGCCTTCCAGTACCTAAAGGGGGCCTGCAGGAGAGCTAGAGAGGGACTTTTTACAAAGCCATATAGTTATAGGACGAGGCAGGGGAACGGCTCTTATATCAGATATTAGGAAGAAATTCCACACTATGAGAGTGGTGAGGTACTGGAACTGGTTGCCCAGAGAAGCTGTGGGTGCCACAACCCTGGAAGTGTTCAAGGCCAAGTTGGATGGGGCTCTGAGCAACCTGATCTAGTGAAAGGTGACTTTACCCATGGCAGGAGGTTTGGAACTGGATGATCTCTAAGGTCCCTTCCAACTCAAACCATTCTAGGATGACAAAACCATAATCCCATCTTTTTTTTTTTTTTCCTCTGGCAAAGGGTATTCTCTTCCAACCTCAAGTAACCACAAAAGGCGCTACATCTTTATTTTTCCTAAGTGATGCATCAATATTTCATTGGAATTGTGTTGGCTGGAATGTCTGGAGTAATCTGGATGTAGGCAATCTGAATTAGGGAAGAAGTCAATGAAACACAGGAGAATAGTGAAGTGTCTTAGTGCAAGTTCTGTTTCCCAACATGCATGCTCATTGCTGTCTGAGTTAAGAGGAAATTATTCCACATGGAGCATTACGTCTAATATGAGGCAAAAAAAAAAGATTAAAAACAAACCAAACCAAAACAGCAGATTGCTCAATGCTGCCTGTAGGCCAGTTAGAAGGAGAATAAAAAGAGATCCCTTAATGCAGTCTGCTCGGCCAAAGCCCAGCCCTGCCCATGGGGGCAACCTCTGCAGAGACAAGAAAAGCAGCCTGTCTCCCCATCCTGCATGGGAGGGTCCAGGTGTGAGCTGGGGCATGGTACCTGCTCCCCACCAAGGCCTCTGTGAAACACTCAGGTGGCAATTACTGTTGACAGTACAGCAATTATATAAACTTTAGTAAATGCTGTGGGTGTTTTCGAGTGCTAATTAGGTCTGCTTCATGAGACAGGAGGAGAGGGCAAAATGAATATTTCCATGGGACATTTTTTGTTCACTTCATTTTAGGGTCACTGCATTCCTTTCTTCTTCAGCCCAGCCCCAACAGTGTGATAATGAAGAGGAGCTGTCTGAAGGTAAATGGCAGCAAGTAAAGAAGTAGGAGGGCAAGGCACACTGCTCAGCTCTTTGCATTTGTCACCCAAGGCCTTTGCCCTGTGTCTCCTTCCCTGACAGAGCTTCAAAGTAACTCAGGGTTTGTCCAGCCTGCCATGCTCTGATGAATCCCAGCTGCAGAGAGCAGTGTAAGGGTGGCAGAGCCTTTTCCCACCAAACAATGTCAACACACAGTGATTTTCAAGCCCAGGGACCTTTGCCTATGAATCCTCTCAGCTTCCTTGACACCTCCATAGCCTATCAACAAATCAACCAGGTTTTTATTTCAGAGATGGTTACGTTTCCC
>NW_008677567.1:30971-35037 GCF_000695815.1 Acanthisitta chloris | reverse complement strand
AAGAGTCACAGAAGCTTCTTAAGCTGAGGTGGAGATATGGCTGCACCCACTTGTTTTCACTTGCTACCTCATGTACGACAACCTGTTACACAAAATCAGCAGCAAAGCTCCCCAAACTCTTGCAAGAAAAAAACAAACAAACTAAAACCCAAACCCAAAACTTATGTAACTAATCTTTGCTAATCTTGAGCAAGGCATTTAAATCCAGGAAATAAGCCTATTCTTCTCAGCCTCCACTCCCCCAGCCTATCTGTACAGTGAAAAGCGAAACAAATAGAAGCAAAGTTCACAGTCTTGTGATTTTTCCTTTTGACAAGAGCAAAGTGGCATCGTATCCTGAGTTTGCTCTGAAGTAAACCCTCCTGCCCTGCTATAACCCATGCACAGCAACAGAGGACTTTAAGAGAAAAGCTGCTTTCGGACCAATTAACAGTTGTGCTTAGCTAAAGAATGGAAATCTCTACTCTCGCCATGTACCATTGCCTTGCTTTTGCCTGGTATTCTTTCGTTGCCTATTCAATCACACACGTAAAAGCAGAAGAGCGGCCATCTGAAGTGTTCCTTTACGGTGGGCAGTGGAAATATTTGACAGTCCTCAATCTGGTAAGCAAATCGTGTTGTACAGTGATATCAATATGTCTATTTGTTTGTCTGCCATCTGCACCTCAAGACATATGCAGCTGGTATATTTGCTGCTGTTAAACTGCTTCCTTTAACAGTTTATACCCCAAAGGAAACTAAGTAGGACTCTGTGCTTGTGCTGTGAAATGTATTCACAGGTTTCACACAGAAAGATTATTCACTGGTGAGCTGCTCGGCTTTCAGAAAGTACTTTGAATCTAGCTGCCTTTTTATAAAAGAGACAAGCTGTCATTGAGGAGAGGGACAGAAAAGTAGGGTATGTCCAGCTAGGATGCATGCAAGTTTGGTGCATGTTTTCTAACCTTTAATTCAATACATTATAATGCTGCTTGGAGTTTTTTACATCGGCCTTTGTGTCCTGTAAATTACAGAAAAGGTAAAATAAAGCAGAGCAGGGTGCTAATTTAGCCGGTCAGACTAAATGCTTAGTTTAACAATCAGTTGAGAGTGAGGGAAAGAAATTCCAGCCAGTGGAGAGAGGTGCTTGTAACATAATTACAAGTGCTTTAGCAGTGCTATCAACTGGTTGCTACATTTCCTAAAAGTACACAAAAATCATGGACTGTAATGTGTTCTGGTTCTTCAAATATGCCAACATTTCACAGGATAGAAAACATAGTGAAAGCACATGAGATACCCTGGGGGAGAAGGCTTGTTCAGAGTCCAAGAGGTTCATCAGCAGCTCATGGAAGTGGGTGGCAGTAGGGTGGAAAGACCAGGCTTGTGGAGAAGTTTCCTACAAGGGACAAATTTCAGGGGCACTTGCTAATTTGAAGGATGACCTCAGGGGCTCCGTAGCCTTTTATCCATTCTTTGTGACGGTCAGAATTAAATATCAGTGGGAGGTATGGTCCAGGGTATGTTTTTATTCTTCAGAAGGAGACAGCTCATAGTGGAGTTCTCTAGCTCCAAGCGGGGTTTTGGAGGCACCTGGGGGAGGCAGGAAAATTGATTCCCTTCCATCTTCAACCATCCTGTGACTCTGTAAAATATTTGCAACCAAGAGGCGATGAATAGCACATGAGGCAGTTACAACAACCCAGGCTTCAGGGAGCCACAGTACTCTTCTCAGTGGCCAAGCTGGCTGTAGAAGGATGAGGACATATCTATTGCTGCTGTCAGGGTGGTGTTTGTATGGTTTATTGCTATGTTGTCTGTGTATCAGTATATCTACTTTTTTTTCATAGCTCTGTTGTCCTATTAGCATACTGACTAACCCAGTCAGAAAATAAATCTAGGCCAAGGCAGCTAATACCCATTCAAAGTCTTCCCTTCATCTATCTACTGTTCATATTTCGTGTGCTTTCCTTATCCTGTGTGATGAGGCAAGTGTGCCTTGTGTGAAAGAGCCATTTATTTTGTTGGTGTAAACCTGCTCCCTGACAACTGAATTGGATTTCTCATTACTTCTGTGTTGTAATTTAATCATCCATCCCTGTTCACATTTTCTTTGCCACTCATTAGAGACCTCTACCAGATATTCCTCTTGGCCACACTTTTCTGCAAGCTGGAAGTCCGAGCTGTTTTCATCTCACTTCACAAAGGGCTGCTTCTTTCATTAAAGCTTCCTTGTCACCCTTTGCAGCAGTTTTTCTAGTTTCAGGAGGGGGTAAGTAGGGCAGACTGAGTGGTTGAATTATGAGCACAGATGGATTTATACAGTGGCCTAAAGGTGTTTCCTTGTTTGTTATTTATTTCTTCTTGACAACTCTTATATCCCTATTTGGTTTTTTTGATCACTAGTAGGCAAGGAGTCAGCAAGTTGAGAGAGATATCCACAGCGAGCCCAGCATTTCTTTCCTGGTTGGTGATATCTAATTTAGAACCCACTGTTGAAAAATATATAATTGAAGCTGCTTTTTATTTTTTTCCTGAAACGCATTACATTGTATTTAGCAACACTGATTTTTTGCCTACTATTTGATCTCTCCGGCAATCACTACTGAGGTTCTTTGGCAATTTTGCAGTCAGGCTTTGCTTTGATAGTAAAATAAGAAAAAAAGATTCACAAAGGTTTACCACCTCCATATTTTCTCCCTTCACCAGCTCATTTACAGATCTGCTGAACAGCTCAGGTCTTATTAAATCTCCATGAGTGAGGGCCCTTGCTCCAGTTCTCCAGTCCTTTGTCTCCCATCTATTTAACACTTCTTGATCTGATCCTGATGCTGAAATGGAGCATGAGTCAACAGGGAGATGGTTTGCAATGAAGATGTTGCATATCTCTTACGGAGAATATGTGGCAATGGGACAGGGTGTGCAATATTACTCCTTCGTGGCCAGTAGTCATTCTTCAACAGCAATGTGATTTTTTTCAAGAAGAATTTCCAGAAAGGCAAAGGGGATTGAGGAAACAAATGCCCTTATCCTCACTTCTCCCACTGAACTGGACAGCATTTGTTGGTATCTTCAGGTGGTAAAAGATTCCTGAGCTGCTGCATAAGAGAGGAAGAGGATGAGAAGACAATATGACCAAGGGAGTCATGATGTTCCCTGTGGGGCTTCAAAGGGCCTAAAAAAGTCATGGCATGGTTTGGCATTAAACCACTCCCTGTTGCTGCAGAGGGGCATCAAGGAACAAGAGGTGGTTGTCAGCCACACATGTCCATCAGGTGCACAATCAAAGCATTAAATATCTGCCAGTTTGGAAACAGTCCCGGAAAATACCTCAGGATATTGGGAGGTATGGTCATGGCAAAGAAGAGCAGGCAAAATCTTCACACTGGGCTGTTCTGATTTAATGGAGCTCCTGTGCCAGGCAGGGCTGGGCTGTGCCTAGGAGACTTCCCCAGAGCTAGGCATACAGAGCCTTTGCCCAGCTCTTCTGCCTGTGTCCTACCAGACTGTGATTGCCTGGCTTCAGGCATTGGCTGGCTGAATCACTTGGAAATTTTCCCTCTGAAATTTCTCTTACTTCTTTGGAATTGCGTTTACAAATTTCCTTCTGTGGAAAGCTTCTGTGGCCGGCTCACTCTGATCTGAAATGGAAATACTGGGAAAAGTGACATTTTCTAGGGATGAAAATGCCACTTCTCTCCTAGCTCTGCTGGAGGGATGCTGGAAGAATTTCTTCTAGATATGACCCTCGTTTAGCACCTCATTCAATTCCTCACTAGTCATGCAGTTCTCCCAAGAGAGCTACAGCTCTGACATTGCTTCAGATTCATCTTCTTAATGATTATAGCAATCAAGATTCAGAAAGGAAATATTTTTTGGGGGGGGAGGACAAGTGGGTTTTGTATCAGAGGAGTTCATTGACCGATTATTGAACAAGCAGAAATGACAGATAAAACCAGTTTTGTATTCATTCGTCTGTGACACAAAACAGTGCAAGCTGAATCATTCATTGCCTGAAATATCTGAGCTCATAAAAATCTGCTCACTGCTGTAAATCTATTAGTAAATCATTGCATAATGAGCACAC
>NW_008677567.1:15990-30928 GCF_000695815.1 Acanthisitta chloris | reverse complement strand
TTTTTTCCTTACGCTTTTGTCTTTCATAATGGAAATACTTTCCAGCTCTCCGGAAAGCTGTTTTGTATTTATTTCAAAATAGGCCCAGTATTTAGTATAGATATTTTCCAGGACACTATCATGTGAATAGATGTGTGTCTACACTAAATGTTGACTATTATGTCTAATAACCTACTCAGAATATTGGATTTATCCCTCCCTTAAGGGCAGAGCTTGGAGCCCGATTTGTTTGTACTAGTTGGAGATTTCAGTGTACACATATGGCAAGATCTTATACACAAAAGTAAATCATGTCAGGTTAGTTAAACAGAAACACCCTTTTGATCACTGCAGCAGATAAAAATTAAGGTTTGTCTTTGTCACTATGAGTTTCAGTTTGGAAGATCAATCTGGCCAATTTAAATGTTTCTACAGCACCTAGCACCATGGAGCTCTGCGGAATCTAGAGGGGAAAGCAGCTTCTCTCCAAGAGGGATAATCATATCCATATTCTCCTCTTTTGGTTAATTGTTAGCTTTTTGAATGGTTCCACTCTTCCTTCTGTTCGTGTGGGAATACTTTAGGGAATCCTCTCTATTTACAGCCAGTGGATTTATATTCCATGAGCGACTGCAATGGATTTGTGAGCGCCAGCACTGCTGCTTGGGAAATTCACAGGACATCTGAAATAATTGGGGTGCACAATGCCAGACTGAGTGTTACAAGGGATGATTCTAGCTAAATTCAGTTTTCTGGCTTGAAAATTACTTGTATATTCTTCCATCCTCCTGGAAATTCAGGGTGATCACAAATTGTCTGAAACACCTTTGAACACACAGTGAGGAACAAGGGTAGAGCTACAGCAGCACAAATCAAAGCTCCTCAGCCTGAGTTCAAACTTCCTCAGAGTTGTTCTTCTTCATGTTCAGCCAAAGAAACGGCTCAGGTTACACATTCAGATAAGCATTTTCCATACAAAAGATAACATTGTCCTCCTCTGTGTGTGACAGAATATTTACCAGGCTGAGAATGTGGCTGTTTTGGGACTGTTTCTTTTCAGAAATGTTTGTTTTAGTTAATTTTGAAGCAGAGGAAGAAGCAGCCTAGCCCTGTCCCATGATTAATGTAAGGCTGACCATGAACAAGATAATAATAGCCCCATCCTCTGGGAACCAGACCTCTCCCTAATTGCTTTATTGGCAATTAGTCACCATGTGTCACCAGACTGTCACCACCCTCACGTTCATTTTTCATGCTTTTTACAGAAAGTTACTGCTGACTCTACAGGGTGTAACAAGAGCTTCTGTTTATTACCAGGCTTTTCCTAGCTCTTCAAGGACTTGGTACTGATGTCCTGGTGAGGCCAAGGACTGGGACAGACTTTCGGGTTGAACATGTGTTTGTGTTCTAAGTATGCTGTGTCCCAGCATAGACTTTTCTGAACTAGACACATGACTTGGAGGGCTGAATTCCTACCGACTGAAATTGTGCCTGCAGTTACAGAGGCTAATTGTGATAATGGGGAGAGAGAAAACCACATTTAAAAGAGCTGGTTTGGGTGCCTCAGAATTGAACAAAACCATATGTGGGTTCTGATGAAGCTGCTTGGGGGTTTTTTTATGTAAAAATGTGGCTGTTCGGCCTATGACTTGAGAGGAAACATGGGGTTTTGCAGCTGAACTGGATGATGCATGGTCCTGGGTGGCCTGGGCCAGTTACCCAGCCTGTGTCAGCACCTCCCTACCTACATTGCTGCAGGTCTGCACAGGGAGGGAGGAAACTTCACCAACAGCACCTGGCTGCAGTCTACTGTGGTGACTGTCTGGACTGCAGAAAGTATAGGGAAGGAAGAATACATTTTCCCTTTGCTGGGGAGCCACAAAATGCATGGTGATTGTTGCAGATAGTGACAAACTATGGTCATTTTTCTCCCCAGGAAGATTCAGTCTCTGCAAACTGTATCTTGCAGAAGCCCTTGTTTGGCAACAGGCTTGATGATATTACCTTCCTCCCCTCAGATACTTTGATAATTAAGACATTTCTGATGGAAAAACAGTGCACTAATCCTGTCCCCTCCCAAGCACCACCCTTCTTGGCTTCTTCAGAAACTGATGAAGTAACCAGCCACAACTTCAGACACTTTGCTCTAAATAAATATCTGATTCAGAGTAAGATCATGGCAAAAGAGATCTCATCCTGAAATCTGTAACACAGCCTCTTTCCATTTAAGCACCGCTAGCTGGTCCAGCATTTGCAGTAGGCTTCATTTCCCATACTGCATCACTCTGGGCCAACCTAGCCTTGGAAAGAAGAGGTCACCCTGTGAGTTTACAGAACTGAAGTAGACAGTGCGAGAAGTATTTTTCTGCAAGGGTTTGACAAATCTGGTTCATCTTGATTTGCTGTGTAGTGTTAGGAGAGAAAATGAAGCAATCAGAAAAGCAATATTGGCTTAAACCACAATGTTCTGACCATTTCACATATAATTTGTGAAATTCTGTTTTGTCACTGTGCACTTTCCTAATTCTTTACCAAATTCTCCCATCGCCCTCCCCAAACAATCCTGCTCTCATTACTTGAAAATGATTTGAAGAAAGAAAAAAACCTCAAACCAAAACACAGCTTCCCAACCCTCAAATTAACTAGTTATAGATAGTTTCATTTAAACTTAACCAAAATTTCAGTTTTAGTTAGTGAAGCCTGGATCTCTGCTTCTAAGCACCTGAAACCCTTTCTTGAATCCCTTTGTAAAGATGTTCTGGTTTTGCTAACTTCTGCACCTAATTGTCACATTGGAGTATTCTGAGCTACTTAACACTGGGATCAACCTCAGCATGAGTCTCTGGAAAGAAGAGCCTGTGGTGGCTAAATTGTGGGAGAAGCTGTCTGCAACTGCTTTACAGGAAACATTTCCTGGCATATTTTTTTTCTCTCCCACTCAGATAGATGAACGTTAACAATTAACATAGGAAGTGTGAAGGAGCTAGCTTTCAGCATATACTTCATTTCACCCATCTGAATCACCTCACACATCTCTGTTTAGTCTATTAACTGAGATACTGTTAAAGTTATCTCCCAAACAAGTTTATTTAATCAGTTTTGGTTAGTAAAAAAGATACAGCCAACAGCTATTTCCCTCACATGGGCTTGCAGCTCACAAACAAAACAGCTCCCTGAAGAGCAAGAACAGATTTCATTGAGGAACGTGCTAATGAAAACTGGATGAGTTTCACTCATTAGGTGTAATTACTTTAGGTTTTGCAGGCTGTCTTCTATGGGGTGTCCTTCCTGGCTGATGTGTTGAGACTAATTAAGAAACTGCGATGTGCTAAGTGCGTAATTTCCAGCAGAGACCTTCTTTTCAGTGTCCTGGCTTTCCCAGTGTCCACAGTAAGTAACCTTTGTCTCTGCATGTTTGCATAAATGATTAGGGGTGTATAGCATCATATATATGTGTATAAAATAGATAAGAAGAGGACTTTCTTTTACCATTGGATTTGTAATGGATTTGGACAGTTTAGAAGAAGAAACAGTGGTGAACCTGTCATCATTGAAAGCAAAGCCTCTTGCACAAACTCGAGGGTTGCTGTCCTTGAGTGGACAAAGATTGACCTCAAAGGGTGAATGAGGTGTAACCTCTCTGTTAATCTCATGGTACAAATAGCTGGGGATTTATCAATTTAGGGCTTTTCTCTAAAGGGCAGCACAGGTCAGGAGGACATGAGAGAGTACCTAAGAGGCAGAAGAACCTCACAATTCCTTCTCTGACGCCAGTGCAGCTTTAAATAAGCACTGTAGAGAAACAGACTCACAGGGAAATAATTATAGTCGCAGCCTACGTCAGATTCATCATGGATTACCTACTCCCTCACAGACAATGCTGTTTATCAAAATGCTGTGGGTTGGACAGGAACTGATGGGTTATTTATACATGTAGGTACGCTCTGTGTGAGTGATGCCTGCAGCCACCTCTGCATCTCAAAGGACTGAGAAGCACTGCTTAAATATGGTCCATAAGCAGCTCAGCTAGCTGTCTCACTAAAAAAGTCCTGCCAGGGATGGAGACAGAAAGACCAGCTAATTTATCTTCCCTGCACAGCAGTATTTGTGATGCTACTGCCATATCCCCCCAGGCATCCTCACCATGCCCCCAGGACAGAGGCACAGTCTCATTCTTCCAGTATCTCACACTTCTGATTTCCAACTCCAAGCACAAAGTGTGCTCAAATACAAAGCCAGGCCAAAAAAAGTACAAATCAGCTTCCAGGTATCAGTAACTGATACCGGGGATCATTTCCTCCAGTTAAGTTCTCCCGCTGTAAATCCTTCACTGCTGGGGAAAAAAATAAAAATGGTTGCCCACAGCGCAGCTTTCACCTGCTGTTTAGGAATTAGGCTTATGAATTGTGAAGATAAGGGTAAATTTAAGTGAATGGTCTTACCAAGACCTGTTTTTACTTTGTTCCTGAGCAAAATACATGCTGTGGCTTGACAGATAGTCCCTTGAGGAGGACTTCCGGACCATCAAAAGATCCTATCTGCAAAGGGAAAGGGAGGGGGGAGAAATAAAAGGAGTTTTAAGCTAAACTTGGATTACACAGAAAATATCAGTGTCGGCAGTTTATAAAGGAGGTTTGTCTCCCAGTATCAACACAGCACTGCATCTCAGAATAAATGTGAGATCACGCGAGTTTATCCAGCAATATCATAATTTTTCATGTAGGAGATGTTTTGCATACTCAGAAATGAAAGCACTAGCTAAATTATGTTTGTCTTTCATTTTTAAATTTCTTTCATTTTGCGTTTTGGTTCCAGTTTGTGTCTATATCCTTTTGGACACTTTATACCTACAATCGAGAGCTGGTTTACCCCAAAAGCCTTGATGGAGTCATCCCACTCTGGTTAAATCATGCTATGGTGAGTAAGAAACACCTCAGCCTCTTGCAGAGAAGAGGGAGACTTGCAACCTGTCCCCCTCCATTGCATTGTGTCTCTTTCCAGAAGACTTTCACAGCTTCTTCTTTCTCACCTCCTCCTTCCTACTTATCTGAATCTGATGTTGAGCTGTACACAGCAAGCAGATGCCTGTGCTTGAAGCTGCCTCAAGAAGCCTTTTAGCACACAAGAAACGTCAGTGAATCAGTGCTTGTCAAACCTCTGAAGTCAATGAAGTGATGTGTAGTCATAAGGAAAAAAATCTCACTTATTGTAGCTCAAAAAAGAAATTGTGTCTGCTAACAGAAGCCTCTGAAATCCAAAATGGCTGGGAGTATAACAAAGCAGCTCTTAATTTTTAAAAAAGGTGAAATAACCAAAGGAAATCTAACAGCTCTACAGCTACTAAGCTAATGTGTGCACAGCTTCGAATAGCAGGATTGCAATGATTGTTTACAGATTTTCTATAAATACTTTCCAGATTTCTCCTTCATTTGCTCTGGCCGTTTTTGTGATGCGTTGAATAATCACATATTTCTCATCAGTCAAGTGTAAGGAGGCTGACAGTAACATGGAAACTGTGGGTGGATTGCAAGGTCAGGGAGGCCTCGTGGGGCTAATGGGAAGGGGGAGAGAAGGGAGAGGTTCAGAGCTAGGCTGAATAAGAGAAGCCAAAAAGTATGAAATAATTGCATAGAAGACTCATTTCTCTCCAGGCTTCATTTCTTAAGAACCACACTTTGCAACCCACTGCAGCAGTTCCCACTGAGTGTTGAAGGTAAATGTGGGAGGTTTTGGGGTGTCTGGTTGAGGATAGTGGCTCAAGGTTTGAGCAGCCACTTGATTTAGACAGGCGTGTTCAGATACTTGTGACTGGAATCTAGACACACATAGGCATGTCAGCACTGCTGATACCCCAGTGATAAACCACAGCCATCATGAACTTTTAACCTCATCACCTGCTTTCTGTCCACCAATTCATCTCCACCAAGGCCTTTTTGTGTTTGTCCAAACCTCTGCACAGGCACAAAAGGACACTACTCTCTCTCAAAACCATCATCTACCAAAATGAAAGATTCCTTATGTCCTCAGCAGCATGCTGGTTTCAGGTCCAGGATTTTGTATGGGCAACTGGTTTAAAATCTTCACAGTGGTGAAGGTGCTAGGGAAGGGGAGGGCACAGAGTAGAGCTGAAAGGAGATGGGCTTTGCTGCCTGATTTAATCCCAGCACACAGCTGAGAATTTGCCCTTTCCATTTCCACATTTGTTTATGACATGGGAAGGTTGAGAGGTGCTAGGGTATACATTTTTATTTCTTGCACGTTTATGTGTAAGAACTCTTTGCAGGAAACCAAACATATTATTAGTTGTAACTTCTTTCTTACCCTACCTACATCTATATTTCATAACAGAGTCATTCTGACAACAACAAAAAGCATTTCCATATCAGAAATATCAAAAATAGGTGTTAAAAAAGGAAAAACAATTCTTCCTGAAAATTATTTTGATGGGAGAGAAACTTCACATAAAGCAAATCTCTGTCACAACCTAGTATTTTATTTCTAAAGCTCTTAATACACTGCAGACATCTTGTGCTTGACAGTTCCTGGGTGGGAAATTTTCCTTCCAGTCACTACTGAGCATAAAACATCTGCCACCAGCATAGACTGATCCCTGCTATTGACAATCTTCATGTTTTGGGACACCTTTCAACAGGTGTCTTCAGGCTTAGCTGAGGCATTTCTTTCTTCCAATACAAAATATCCGCTGTGAACACCAGGGCGATCCAGGGAGATCCCGACACTTTAAGGGACATTCTCAAAGTTCTAATTGCCAAGCAGACACTTTTAATTTGGGCTCATTTCCTTGCACATTGCTATACATTATGGCTCTGAGATGACAGACATTTCATGGCAGACTGAGGTAATATGTAGCTGGCTTTGGTGGAAAAAGACATTGGTGTATCAGTAGTAAACGTCAGTGCCATGTCATTTGCAGTGGGAGTACTTCTTTTTAATCTCAGTCTATTTTAATGTTGTAAATAGGAAAAGCGTATGTTGTTTTGTAACTGAAGAGTAAACCTAAAAAATAACCATGCAAAAACCTACTGCAGGAATACCAAGTGCCTTGACTTTGTGGTGATGCTGCAGCACCTTCCTTGCAAAAATGAGCTAGCCATTTTTTTAGCTCACATTGACTGCTCTTGCAGTGGGAAAGTGTTTCTGCCCACCTGGTAGCCCAGAGTTGCAGAGAAAGCCCTACAGTTCAGGCATGTTTTTGCACTCTGAGAAAACATCTTCTGTTTTTGCAGAAAGGATGGCTAGTGCAGACAGGAATTTTGCTAATATTTGAAGGAGGCCAAGTATTCCAGACTATGTGAGTTTCTCTCTTTTCTCTTCTACTGAGTTAAACCCAAAGGCTGAGACTTAGTTTCCACTTCTGTTTGCCTGTGATAATTATGTTTTACCATCTTTATACAAAACTTTGAGCTTCGTGGATGAAAAAAACCCCCGCCCTGCTTGTGTCTCAAGTGCAATTATTTTATTTGTACAAGATTTTTGAAGTGGAAGATGGCCGAGACAAAAGATACACTGGCCAATTCGTCAAGTGAAATTGTTTATTTCTTTCCCAGTCATCTCTTTTCAAGCAACATCTGGATACTCTCCAGAAGGCAACTGACTGCTGGAGACAGCTTGGATTCAACCATATGCATGTATTATTCAACTTAATGGCAGTATTGGGGAACACTACATTTTGAAGTGCCTGACAGAATTGAATGCTAAACAAAGAGGGGCAATGGTGGGTCAGAGATCACTCAGAAATATTTTAATTACAACAAAAGATACACATCAATGTTAACCAGATGTGGTCACAAAAAATGGTAATGGTACAATTGTCTTATTGTAAAAGAAGGTTTATATTTTCAGTCTGTAGGGCACAGTTCTTGTAAAAAGCACAATTTTATTTTCAGGCTGCAGCTAAGTTTAGTTTGGCCATCTCTTTTTCTAATTTACTCTGTAGATGTGTTACCCTCTCACCTTTACAAAAATCAGCATTTTAGTATCTCGGGCACTTTACTGACACATGCTTATGAACTGCCCATGTTCAGAAGACTTTGTAAGCTAAAAAGCTGAGAATAGAAAAGGAGGGATGGGAAATAGAAAAGAAACATGTCTTAACTGTCAGACTTTCAGCAGAGATGACAACAGACCCCACATGGCCTGAGCCTCTGAAGCTCCTTTGCACTTTGCCCTGCTGTAACTAAGCACTACCTGAATGTGTAAAAGAAAAAAAAAAGCAAGGGAGTGAAGGAACAAGCTGGGTGCATACAAGTAATTTTCCTTCACTGAAGCAAGCCATCAATGCCCTAACACTAAAAATACAGGCAAAACTCACCATGTCCCCTTTTATCTTGGAACTTCTTTGTATATATAAGCTGTTTGTGTTCTACCCACCTAGGTAAACCTTCCCTTCCCTAGTGTGGACACACCTACATCAACAGAAATGGACTAGTGTGATTTATTTCCATCTGGAAAAGAAGCTATATGAATACAAATTACTCTTATGTGAAGGTATCTATGTGAAGGATTATATCTTACTACAGCTATTTTAGGAAGCTGCTGCATCACTAACCAAGTAAGGGTCTGCAAAATTGGTTTGTAGAACAGAACCCACTTGTCCAGGCCACTCTAACTGTACTCCTACTCCAGGTGTGTACAGAAGAAAAACCTCAGGTTCATCTCTGACCATCTTACACAATTCTCCTTGCAAGTGGTATTTAATGCTTAATAATTCTTGCATATTTACACAAGAGAGAAACATTTCCATTTGTTTGCATTTCACAGTATCTCAATTTTAAGCTGTCTGGCAACTATGGATGTTCATAGGCTTCCAATTACATTCAGCTTTTGGCAAAGAAGAAGAATGTGCGTGTGAGGGATATGGCACACAAAATTAATCACCCCACACATTTAAGAGCAAAGATGCTTAGCTTTTCCCAGCGCTCCATAGATTTTTTTGAAGTTTCCATTTTTGTTGACATAAGCCCATTTCCTCAGGGAGAAAGTATGTGTTTCACAGACAAATGTTATGGCAGGGAATCCTCCCGGGCTGCTGCTACCCCAGCGTGCACAGGTGCAGTCTCCATAACCCACCCTGTGAAGGAACAGCTGGAGACAAATATTCCACAGCAAAGGATGTGTCACTTCAGTCTCATGTCAACCTCCAGCTGCAGTGCAACATCAGTTTCTTAGACTATGTATCTAATGTCAGGGAGAAATGCAATTAAAATTCTGGCATTGACATTGAGACAAAACATTTGCTAGTAAGCAATAGGATATTCAGCCAGGGCCTTATTCCCAAAAATGCGTGAGTGCAGGCAGGAAACTTTATCTCTGAAGCTCTTTTACCTTTGGTCATACAATTGGTCTGATATTTCAACCATTTTTCATAATAATGCTCCCAAGCTACCTACACATCTCAGAAAAAGAAAATTAATATTGCTTTTCAGATGAGCATGAATGGGCCTGGAAAGGGCAGAAACAGATAGTAGCTGATGGTTCAGAGAGGAGTGCTGCTGGAATTAGATTGAGCAATAGCTTCCTGACTAATCTGCCACCACACCTGCTCAGTAACAGGACTCCTTGTGCCTCTTGCTCTATCCATAAAATAAATCTGTGGTTCCCTGAAAATGCACTGATGTCTGAGAGTATAAAAGACATGTAGTAACTCCAAGAGACAATTATTTCTTTAACTAAATGTGGCAATGTACTAGTTAAAGAAATAAAATGAACAATAATGGTTAAGCCCTTTCCACCCTGAAAAGTAAAGAGGTTAAGAGAGGAAGAAAAATGTATAGGGACAGATGGAAAAAGAAAATTTTGAAGGAGGCATTTAAAAGAAGAAAAAATAATAGCAAAATAAATCAAAAGAGGGAATTTATTCCAAAATTAGGCCAAGAAAGGAGAGCGAATACAGAGACTCAGAAAATTATGAGTATAAAACTAAACAGAGGTTATGGTGACAGGAAGCCATTTAGTTTTATTATGCTCAGATAGCATAGGCTGTAACTGTTTATGGAAGCATCTGACTGAAGGAAATTTCCATAGACAAGAGGATGTTTCCCAACAAAGAGCTAAATATCTGAATAAACACCTCAAGGATCGACCAATGAACACTGGCTTATGAGCCTCACAAGGCAGCACTGAAGTGGGTTTTTGATTTTTCTTTGCAGTAACATACCAATGGAGAAGATAGAAGCATGAGTATTGGCCACAAGTAGTTGTCAGCACACAAGCTCTGTGGGGAATTTGACTGAAAGGAGAAACATGGGCAGTTTTTCAAAAGCACTTGATGATCTCCAACTGTGCCCAGTGGAGTTTAGTTTGGCCAGTGGTAACTGTGAAAAATATCCCTTGCTAAAGTCCCACATGTTAATGGAAAGCAGACATGGAGGGTATGTAAATGCAGATGAATTAGAAACAAACAGCTATGGTCAACTGAGGCATTATTTCCTTCACTCTGGAGTCAAACGAGGTCAAACCGAGTCAACTGCGACACGCGTTAGGCGTACAAGTGATCTCAGCAGCTCTGGGGAGATTATTCATGTGCTTAAAACTCAGCCTAGGCTGGAGCCTGCAGCTGAACACAAGCTCTACCCAGCCCTGTCTTCTCAGCCCCAGGAAACTTGCTTTTACTTGTATTCTCAACGGCAAAATGAGGATATAACATTAAATAAATACACAAATTACTCAAAATATGGGAAGTAAAAATTCCATATGGACTTACCAAATACTGGAAATAATATTCAGAGAGGACTATTCATCTCAGTTTAAACTTGTGAACCTGAAATGTATCCTGGGAAGCATACAACACAGAGTAGGAAATAAAAAGTAATGAAACAGGAGAATAGGAGAATGTTATAATTCCATTCTTCTCTGCGGGAGATAAGCTAACATGCCAATATTTCAGATGGAGTTCAGCATATGTTTAAGAAACTTTATTTCCCCTGTATTCATATGCCAGAGTTTATGAGCAACAAATAGAAATTTGCAATTTTATAGCTAATTGAGATTCACCTGAGTTTGTCAGAAAAAGGAAAAAAACCCAAACCCAAGTTAAAACTCATAATAAGTGCCAAAGAGAGACACAAAGGATTTTAAAACTGAATGTTTGCAGCAGAATTCAGATTAAAAGTATGATTAGTTAAATAAATGTCTCTGATAATTTTAAAAGTCCCATAACCTTTGTCTTTTCACTATAGAAAAAACCAAATAAAACAACCAAACCTGGCTTTTAAAATACTTCCGTCCTTACAAAATTTGTAAACTGAAATCTTTCCTCGACAAACAGATGTTGTTAGACAAGTAAATACATTAATATTTCAAAGAACATAAAAATAAATACAAACAGGCTTCCTGCCAAGAGTGGAAAAAAGCTCTCTGATTCAGTTTGGTTCATTGATGGCCTGATCAGTAAACATAGCTATTGTTTTAGCCTGTTTTTCTTACCTTGGAGTGTAATAGGGTTTTTTTCTCCCTCTGTGATAATTATTTTTGACAGTTTCACTGTTTATATGTGAAACAGAGAAACTGTTAATTGAAATAAAAAATGAGTCACTGTTTCCAGCGATTTTTGCCAACGTTTTGATCTATGTCAATCTGAGTTTAATTATTAAGTTTTCTTTAAAGGAAGAGGCAAAACTGTATATTTTAATTTGGCCCAATACAAATACTGCACTCCTCAGACGTGTCAGTTTAAGGATATGAAACACAGCTAAATAGGGTTGAAAGCATATTTAATGACAATGCACTAGAGACCTATGGTTAAAAATAACTCTAATGAGAAAATACTTTTTTCTTTATATTAAGAAGGATATGAGGAGCCTTTAAAGCCTTTCAGCAGATATGATTAACAATGATATATGGTCTATCACTAATGATGTTGCCAAAGTCAACGTCTCTCGGCTGTGAGAACGAAATCATGTGGAAAGCCAACTGTGTGTTGTAGGCAAAGGGCAGGCTTTGCACCCTGTAGCCATCCACGTGTTCCTCTGGTGTCTGTTGTATAAATATGCATCTTCTGTCATAAATATGCTCAGCTATTCAATGGAAATTCCACTGTAATTTTACTGTTAATAGACAAATTTGACTTTGCAGAAATAGATGAAATAACCAGTAGACCTATAGGATAGCAGGAGCGCAAGGGAAGATCTTCCCACATGTGTACTGCCCTAGGGTGTATATGGACATGAGAAAGAATCTGGGTTAAAAAAAAATAGAGAGAAAGAAGCTTTATATCCACAAAGGGAAAATGACAAAAAAAAATTGTGTTTGAAGGAGCTGAGGACTGTTGTAGAAACCTGTCTCAAGAAGGCATTTGGACAGCAAATTTAAATGGCTCTACAAAAATCATGTGTAGTTAATATATATGGAAAAATATTTTTCAAAAGATCCAATTATTTGTACAGAAGACACTGCACAGAGTCATACGCCAGTGACATCATTGGACTTGGGAAGAGAGTAGTTTTTCTATGCCACAACAAATTTCTTTCTTTTTTAGTTTGTATTTCTTCTTTCAAATCAGGATAGATCCAAGACCTTTAACAAACTTTACAAAACAAGAGGCAGACAGCACCACTCCTGAATGCTTTTGCTACTCTTGGACATGGAATCACTCTTCCAAGCAGTGGGAAGCTCAGAGAGTCAGAGAGAGCAGAAATTTCAACCTACCCTTCCACTAAACTCTTGGCTATTTCCAAAAGCAGCCAAATTTTCCAGCTTTGCCAATAACTTTCAAACTTCTATTGATTTATAGGCCCCTGAGCGTTTTCTCCAACTCCTACGTAAGTGGAGGCACCTGACTAAAAATGGTTAGTTAAGTGAATTGACATTTTCTAAATCAACACAGAACAAAAAGAAGATCTCTCAACAATCTTTTGCAACTGCTTCCAGTTTGCTGTACAACAGCAGTGCCAGTGCACTGTGTGCTGGAGCAGTAGGCTATCCCTTGCCACCCACAGCTTGTTGCTCCCTGTATCATGCTGTCTGCATATTGTTTGTGTGCTGCTGAAGGGCCCCTCCTGCCATCCAGTAAATGGGGCCACTCACTCCAGGAATGCAAATGAGAAATTTTAAATGGGGTGCAAAGCTCTGCTTTTGTCTCTTCTTCCCCTGTCCTGTGGGATTCATGCACTGTAATGCAGCAAAAAGATGTATGAGCTGAGAAAGAGAAGTTGGATCAGCAAGTGGAGATGTTGGTGGTCTTGGTCACAATAGCTTGCTCCCATCAGAAGAGCAGATCCCTCATTTCTTCATACTTTCATCCTCTGCTTTTGAATGTGTTCACTTGCACTGGCTGTGGAGTTTGCGCAGCCCGTCAGGCTGGGTCAGAGATGCCCAGAGGGTGCTTGGCAGAAATCACACTCCACTTCTTGTCTAGCTTCTCCTGCAAAGGGCTGGCCCAGCTCCCCTAGGTGGTTGCTGTCCTGCTTGCTCATTATATACTTTCCAGTATAAAGCTGCATCTTTCTTGAGGAACACTGAGCCACTCATCTTTGATCCAACACATTATGGACATGGAACACTTGCCCATTGCAGTCATCACTGTATCAGCCTCTTAAGCCTTTGAAACTTCTCATTTTTCTTTTCTATCTAGAAGCAACAAGACATTCAATGCATTCATTGTTTCTATGCCTGTCTTTGGGCTGCTTTCCTGTTCATACTTCCGGTCTGTTTGTGCTGCCCTTTTCTGGGTGTGCTCCAAATTATCTGCACCTGTCAGAACGGGGTGCTCTAAATCAGAGACAGAGTGCCAGCCAAAACCTTAGGCTAAAGCCTAAAAGTGAGGACAAAGTACAGGTTTTCCATCATTGCTGCCTTGCATGGGCATTTTGGGTTTTTTCAAGGACAAACTATTGACTGCCCATGGAAAATAAACTCTTTTTTAGAATCACTCTAAAAGCAGCTTAACACACAGATTTCGGACTAAAAGACAGTTACAGGAATTGTATATGACAGCTGTGTGCACCGAAGACATTTTTCTGGTTAAATGAATCCATGAATCACTTGATATGAGACCTGTGCGATCAACCAAGCAGGTTGTAGAGCTGAGGAATATCTTTGTGAAAGAGAACAGAAGAAAATCTCAGTGCCAATAAGTGAGAGGAACTGGAACATCAAATAAATCTTTTCTATCTCTTTTCTCTGAAAAATGATAACTGAGGTGGAAAGGTTATTTTGATAGTAGGACAGCCAGGTATGAATTGCAGGTCCTGGAGGTGCTGGGTGGGCTGAGAGAGGACATGCAGCTTCCAGTGAGCTGTCTCTTTGCAGCAGCAGACAGAGTTTGATGTCTGCCTCTTAGATAAATAGATACAGACTGTTTTCATACACAATGTATGTAGCTCAATGTTCATTTAAAGAATTTAATGTGCATTTGTGACAACTTATGCTATAAATATACAGCAGTAAAACTTTGACACCATATTATCATATCAGATACTCAGCACAGTTTCTGACAGATACATACATTGAAAGTACTAGAACCACTTCCTTAGCACAAGAGGAAACTTATACCATACACCAGCAGGTTGTGCCTTTAGGGAAAAATAAAGATGAAAAAAACTCAAACCTCAAACATTAGTTTGGTATTTTTTCTGTTTAAAAGTCTATCTGTCTTTCTCTGTTGTCCTCCTCCCTACCTACCTCCATCTACCTATGAAATTATTTCCTTGTTTAACAGGAATTTAACTAACTAGTCAACTACAGCTGTTGCTATAGTTTTCTCCTGTTGCATCACATTGACAGGTTTTGCTGTGTTGTTCCCCAACACTTTTTTAAGCTTTCTGTCCTAGGTATTGCAACTTGAAACTATTACTTTCTTGCAGAGGGAATATTACAAAACTTTTAGTGGGGAAATTTCATCCAAAGAAATTATTTTCTGAAATTTGTACAAATCAGTCAACAAGTTGAGGCATTAGCATCCCAAGAGCCCCCTCATTGTCCATTTAACATCTGACCCAGG
>NW_008677567.1:9525-15968 GCF_000695815.1 Acanthisitta chloris | reverse complement strand
TGCTGTGAGGAGCATCCCTCTTGTAGGTAGCTCCTCACCACAAAAGAGTCAGTGCCACCAAGCTGTCTGCCCTGTGCTGAAGATCCTCCATGCTCAGCCAGTTACCATAAAAATCCTTGAAACTGAAGCTGCTTAATATAATTCAAACTCTTTGACAAAATATAAAGAGAGAAGAAAAATATACTTCTCCAGCAAGCTAACTCCTTACTAACTCTTAGTTAAGCTTGTTTGAAGTCCATCCATCATCTTGAATCACAGCTAACTTAAGTCCTCTGTATGCTTATCACCCCGTTTTTCAGTTTGGAAAGAGAAGCACAGCACACTGTGATTGCACTGAATAATGACTATATATAAAATACAATAATGACTTCAAGAGGACATGAAGGCAATTCAGCAATTGCTTAATGAGTTCAAGGAGGAGACCTGACATCCTAAGGCACACATAATGATAGAGTTCAGTATCTTTTGTACTCTAATGGGAAATATAAAAAAATATTGCATTTCAAAATGCAAAAGAAGAGCTCACCTATTATAAAGTAACACAGATCATGCTACAGCCATACCTCATTACAGTGCCTTTTACAGGATGCTAACAAGAAAGTTTTTGTGCTTCTTACTGGAGGGGTACTTCTTCACTATTAAAAAAATGAAGTATGCAAATTTGTGTACAGTTATACTCGGTATTGTTAAATAAACCTTTGCTCATGGGCAGGTGCTTGAGCTTTGTGATCAACAATGATTGAAGGTGAGGCACTGCAATAGGTCAGTGACAGACTCTCTTTTCTCCTCAGCACACAGCTGTATTGCCATTTGCTCTCCTGGAAATCTTTGCCTTACCACACCGTTACCCAACAAAGAAGAAGGGATTGAGCCTACTGGGATTTGTCGCTTTTCTGTATATCAGTTGGTAAGGATTATGTACTTTAAAACATTTTCTTCAAGTGATCTACTTTGTAAAACAAGGCCAAATGCTGTACTTATATCTAAGTTCCCACCCAGGCACATGGAAGACAGCAGTCTGTTCTGTGGAGACATCATCTAAACTTAGCTGAGACCCATGAAAATGACTTCCAGATGTAGGCATAGCAGGTTTCTTCAAACACAGTATAGGCCCTGAGACTTTTCATAGTATCTCCTGTTCTTCTAAGGCCCCTTATAGAAAAGCAGCTAAATTGCCTTAAACTCTGGGGTAATTTGAGTTATTTCTATGGGGCAGGAGTTTTTATTTCTACCACTACCATCAAATTCACCTCTACCTTCTGTATTGCTCACTGCAAAAACACCAAATCTCAAAAGGTCTGGGGGTCACAGGAGGAGGAGAGGAATAAAACTCAGTCTGGTATTTGGCAGGGACACATGGACATGTTTAGAAACTTGAGCTAGAAAATGGTACACAGAGCCAGGTGCAAAGCAACAGGTAGCAAGGAAGCATCTGCCCCACTACCACCACCCACTCCACTGGTGGACCCTGCCTACATTTCCAGCAATGTACCACAGTTGATCCCCAACCTGTTGGAGAATGATCTTGGGAGAATAAACTCTATCTAACCAGTCCCCCCCCCACCCTTCTGTCCACCTCCTGTGTGTGTGAGATGCATCCCTGGAGCTGAGTTTGCATCTGCTCCTGCTCATTGCATCCTGGCTGCAGTGCTGGGGTCTGGAGGCACTGCCACTCCAAGTATGGGCAGCAGCCAACACTTCAAAACACTCTAAGGATGTCTTATGTTGAGACTCAGCTCAGGAAACATCTGCGTCCTAGGTGGATGATACAGAACAACTGACATATAATAACAAGAGGATACAGGTCATCAGGGAGGTGACCTGTCCTCATGCAAATATTTCTGAAAAGTCACTGAGACTATGAAGAAAGCCATCATTCCCATTCCTACCCACAGTTATCACTCTCAGCTAGAGACTACCTTCAGCTCACTGGATGAAAATCTGAAACAGAAAATAAACTGCACAGGTGAAACACTTATTTGACCTAAAACCCATGGCTGTGGAAGCAGCGAACTTCACTGGTACATTACATAAACAAGTTAGGAGCCATTTATCCTAATCCAGACCAGAGCCTAATAGAATTAGGACCACAGCTTCACAAATTTTGTTTCTATGTTCTGATTCACCCAGTTGTTGAATGCCAGTTCTGTTTTCCTTGTCTTCTGACAACATTTGGGGTTTGCTGTCTTTGAGACCAGACTGCTCTTCCAGCAACTAGTGCAGCCATGTGTGCCATGCTTTCCCCTAAAGTCCCTATCATCTGAGCAATTTCACCCCTTAGGAGATACAGGTTATATCAGGACCTGAATCCACACCAAAGGATGAGGATCAACACAAGCATCAACACATTTGAGCCCTCCCAGTATCTTCTGTAAGTTGGTGCTGCACAGTGCTGCTGGGGTTTAAGTGGAAAGTGGCCCCTTAGAATGCTTGTTCCCTGCTTCCCAGGGCCCTGATGACTGAATATTAGGATTTCAATACTGTTCCTTTCTCTCTTTCCAAGTCAGCAAGGAACCTCCTTCCTGCTTTCTTTTTGCCTCCCCTTCTTGGCTCCCTGCAACCACGAACAACAGCTTACAACAGAAAAGTTTTGTAGCTTGTGCACTGAAATCTTCACACATGCATATTTTTTACTGTTGGTGCCGCAACCTGGTGATTTAATAGCCCCATTTGGGCACCATATATTTCACAAGCAACAGAGTCCTCTCTAAAAGCTTCTCCTGGAACTGTCACTGCCGTTGCTGCAGTGTCAATGGGCTCAGAAGTGACTTATCCCTGCAAGGCAGCAGAGAAACTGAGCAGCCAGTAATGCCTTGCACCTAGGAGTGGGGTTTCACTGTAGCTTTGAATACCCTGTATAGTCATGTATTTGGGTTTGACACAGGTTGGAGTGCTTCATATGAGACACACCAGTTGGCCAAATTGCATCAAGAAATTGTAGTTCCTCGTTGCATAAAATAAAGGCAGTTGTCACTCCCTGTTTTAGTGTTTGAGACAGTGTAAGAGTAGTGCTGTGCAGTGAGGAACACATGCATCAACATCCTGACATTTGCACAGGCTCCAGTTAGCACCTGGTCTTCAGTATTTCTGCTCAGCTTCTTGTCACCTTTCTGCAGGCTTTTTAAAAAGTTTTTTTAATTACTTAGGTGTTTCACAGACCTGTTTGATGAAAGAACCTTGAATCATGACGAGTCTCTACATTGAAACATTCCCATGCTCAGCCTAGACAGCTCCTGTACCAACCCCCTCCATTTCTCCACTTTAGCCCTTAGGTGAGGATTGGTAAATCTCAGTGTATAGGCAAGGTAAAACCCCACCTTTTCATGTCTCAATCCTTCCTTCTTTAACTAGAAAAATTAGAAATTTCATCTTTTCAGACTTTTTTTTCCCTTGTAAGCATTCTGCCATTCCTCAGTGTCATGACACACTTTCAGGTTAGTGGGGCAGCCTGTTTGTCACTTTTCGTTGAGGCATGATGCTCAGTGTAAGGTAGCAGGCTAGGTGCCATCAGAAAGAGTGGGATTGCATTCCCATGTCAGGACTGGTGGTGTAAAGTATGGCATACTCCTCAGATGTTTTTTTTTAAAATCAAGAATTAAACCTTTTAGGATCTTCTGGACCCAAAGGTTTGTTTAAGGGAAGTATCATCCTTTGTTAGAACAGCACATCCTCATCACAATCACTGGAGACCTGCCCTATTTCTTATATTTTTCTACATACTCAATTCAAATATAAATGATTTTATTCACACAAAAATTGGATTTTTTCCTATATTTAAGACAACTTTTACATTCCTAAGTTCAGGCATTTGCAACCAACCACTCATGAGCCATGAAAATAGTACCAGGGAACCAACAGGCACTACAATATGTTTTCTGAGAGAAGAAAAAGGCAGAAAGAGAGGGCCTAAGTAGAATAAATGAAATCCTATTAAGCAGGCATATTCATCCTCTTTCCTTCTTTCCCAAACCATGCTTTAGAAACAGTTTTGGCACAAAGGAGTGATGCAGCTACATCTGTTTCCTACCTAGCTGCTTCTCCTCTCTTCCTCATCTTAGACCAAGAGAAAAGATGATGGAGAATTCCCCTTGTCCTCTTGCCTCCTGAAAACTTCTTTCCAGTCCTCAAAACAGTGGTCAATAGTGGCAGGATTGAGACAAAGAAAAACAGCACTGTGTCTCCACAGACCCTCAAGATCTGGATAGAGGGTGAAAAGCTGTTGTAACTAAAGAGCTGTATGTGACAGCTTATTTGAATAAGCTTCACTTAACATAGCCAAGTGCACATCCCTGTTCCTGGGCATTTTGCTATTTTACTGCAATTTTACTGCTGTTAATAGCCAATGCCACCAGGGTGACAGCAGAACATTGTGTGCATTTCAACCTGTGCTAAAACTCATCTAATTTAGCAGGAGCTCAAGTGTGCTTCACAGCAAATAGCCCAGGTGCTGAAGAGATGTATGGACAGCTGAGCTAATTTTCTCTGAATTAAGACTGTTTTGATAACTTGGGCCTTCTGGAGTTAGAAATTATGAAGTGGTTCTTCTAACTGAATGGTCCTAACCAAAAGTCATTTCTCTCCTTCCTTCCCTAGGGTCCTGTGGATTTATTCTGTAACGGGAGAGTGGGTGTATCCTCTCTTTACTTTGTTTAGCCCACTTGGGCTAGCAGCCTTTTTCGCCGGTAGCCTTGCCGTCATTGTCTGTTTCTACAACTTCGGGGAGTTCCTCAACCGTATGATATGGGGTCAGTCCAAGTTTTGTTTTTTACTTCTATCCATATGAAGAAAAAAATATCTAAAATTAATTGCTGTGATTGTCTAGGCAGGCAGGGAGAGAAGAAGGCACTAGTACACTGTGGGGGGTGATGGCATTTGGGTTTCTGATAGCGATTGCCAGGTCCTACCTACTTACTAACAAACAGAGAATGCATTTGAACGAGGGTCCCAACCCTACCAGACAAAAGGCCTGGCCAGCTTTCTCTAATGTTGCTCAAGAAGCACCTCTTACCAGCATAATCCCTGGATTTTGAATTTCTACTCAAAGCAAAGGTTGAGAGAAGCCACGTCTCTCAGGCTAAAACTCTGACACCTGCATCATGCAGGTGTTTATCAGACTAGGGGATAGCTCTCTTTACTGACAATCTATAGGAATGCATTAGTATATCCAACTGAAAGTATTGCAGCAACAGTAGCTCCATGAGTAAAGCAGCACTTCAGAAAACTTTACAAACTGTTGACAATTTCTCCTTTTGGTTTTGATAGTGATATAAGCAATAGTGATTTAAAGAAAATGAAAGGCAGCTTCTTTGGATAAAAGGACAGTTGTGTGTGTGGGAAAGGTGGTTTAGGAGGATGTATTCAGCGGGTAGAAGAAAGAAAAAACTAAGGAAATGCCTTTGGGGTGCATGTGATATTATCATTATGGTTATTTTCCTTCTTATTATCCCTTCTTATCTTTCCTTTTTCATTCAAGATTAAGATTTTGAGGATGAAAGTTTCTGTCAGGAAAACCTGTATATTTTATTTAGGACAAATGTGTGAACATTTGCAATTCCTTAAACTAACTTTCTGTTGAAAGAAAAATGCTGCAAAAACACCTCTGAAAATAAATAAGACAACCCTCCCTCTGTTCTCAGGGAACATTTGATGCCTGATCCATTTTGTGAAGTCTCACATGCCTGTCAAGCCAAAGTAGTGTCTGTAGCTAGTCTCTCACCATCCATACTCAGCTACCTAAAAGCAGCAGATTGATTTCAAATGTGCTGAATAACCAAATTCACCACTTGATACCTTTGCAAATGCCCATATTTGGAAATTTTGGCTGCATTCTATTCTGCATAAACATGATACGAGATGAGGACTGCTGGTAAATGAAAACAGATCTGCAGCCTTTCTGCACTAGCTCTGGTTTAAGAGGCATCACATAAATAGTAACTCATAAATATTAACTATTACTAGTCAAAGACCACATCATTACTACAAGAGAGTGTAGATCTTTATATGAGATATCTGATACCTCTAGGTATCAGATTTTTTTCCTCACAGAGTACATGTAGGTAATTTCAGGCCTAGAGTATGCCTGATGCATAAGTTGGAGATAATCAGAATTAAAATTATTTGATTTCCAGGGTGCTTATTGGTTGGACAAAAGGTCGTGCCAAGCAGGGATCAAATTAACTGCAAAAATTAGATGCATTTTGAACAGCTGACTCAGGAAATTGGGGCAAGCACTTTTCTGTGCACACAGAAAGGCTGAAAAGTACCCCTAGTTGTGGTAGTATGAATGGAACCTCAGAGTATGTATATTAACATGGCATACACGATATTCTCCATTGATACCTGGTGTGCTCTTGTGATCCATGGAAGCCTCCTGTGTGTGGTGGGTTTGCCTCTCCGTGCACACTTAATATTTTTCAACGGAGCCACAAAATCCTAGCCTTAAC
>NW_008677567.1:0-9497 GCF_000695815.1 Acanthisitta chloris | reverse complement strand
ATTACATTTCCCCAAGTTAGTGCAAACTCTTGCTACTTCAAATGCATCCTCAGCTGTTCACCCACAGGAGTGGAAGCATTCCCTAGATTTGCTGTACACCCATAAAAGAAGCTGCAAGCTGCACCCCAATAGGTGGCAACTCCACAGTATCTGAGCCTGCAGTTTGATAACATGGGGGTTTTGGTAGCACTATCTTTTTAATAACCCCACCAAGGGCTGTTTTCAACTTGGATCTTTTTCCTGATCCATTTCCCAACTGTATCAACCCAAGAGAAGGGTAGGACATCCTTAAGCTGGTATCAATAACAAGGTTTCAATAAGCATTGAAACACAGCCACAGGAAAGCTGTTCCAAATTACACTGTGCCAGAGTTTTAATGTGTTCCTAACTGAGACAAATCTTTGGCTCAGTATTGCCAGAGTAAAAAAAGCTGCAAACTGAATGAAGACACAATTCCAACATACCTTTGCTCCCACAGCAAAAATGGCTCCATGTATTTTATTCACCTTCTCTTTCCTGTCTCACCTTCCCATCACAATAAGGCAGATGATGCAGTTAAAATGACCCTGCAGAAAACAAAATAAAACAAAACAACAACCAACCCCCCTGCCACAAAGCAAAGCTATCTGTAGTAGTAGAGGACAGACGTCTTCATCTCTCTGTACACTCCACCCTGCCCATCTTCTCCCTCCCTCAAAAGAAAAAGCACATGGAAGGGCACTTCTGTCCTCTCTTTTGCTTCCTGCTCAGTCCCCCAAGATGCAATTTGGGTTACAGACCAATGCAATTATCCACTAGGTTCCTACATGTAGGTACATCTGAAAACACCTTCTCCAATAACACTTGGAGCCACCAAGCAATTAGACCTGATGCTGGTGGGAACTGAAGAGGTAGAGCATTCTGCCTGGGCTGCCACTACCAGGGTTCTACCCAAAGGAGAACACTCCAGGGCTCTTGCTTCTTTTCCTTTCTTTCCAACTCGAAGGAAAAACACTTGCTGAGTTTGTGCCCAGATGTCGTTATTTGAAGGTGCAAGAAGTGATTAACAAATAGCTCCACCAGAATGGCAAGCCTGGTTTTCTTCTGGACTTACATACTGTGTCAGACTGTAGGCTGCAAATGGAGCTTGTCCCACAGCACACCATACTTCATACAGGCTCTCTTCCACATTATAACTCCAGGCCACTATTATTTTTCCTAAAACCAGCTACATAAATATTTACTCTTTTTCATGCTTAAAGGTATATTTAGCTCCAACTTATTCTGAAGTCTACAGATGGCAGCTTTCAGCTTCAAGCAAGTAATTATTAAAACTGTCTTGTTCTTGACCAAAAAGATGCAGTATCATTTCTGAGAGGTGGAAAATCCAGGCTGTAGAATAATATAACCTTGTTTTTCCTTTTCAGAACAACCAAAAGATGCCAGACTCTAAATTCATTTTATTATTTATAGACAAACTGTTTCATACATTATTGGAGGTTTTAAAAATGTATTATCTCTCATGTGCCTCTCCCTCCCCTTGCACAGTTGGATTGGTGGTAACTAAGGCAACCCAGCTGCACAGCCTGAGAGGCACAGAAAATAGTACCAGTAATGATTTCTTTTTGTTTTAAATCCCAGAGTTTCTAGAGTACAAGACAATGTTGAGCAATACAGAAACTCCAAAGAGGATAATTTGAAACAATGAGCTGATTCTTTTACTGCCATAAATTTACCTCAGCCAAGAATTTGGCTGCAGGGTCTGAGTACCAAAGATGAACCCTGTGATAGCTTCTCCCATTCCAGATGGGTGGAAAACACCGCAGAGGCAACTGACCTCATGTTACTTTGACCAGTGAAACTAGAGCCCTTAAAAATAAAGCAAAGAAGTGTTCTCTTGGACTTTTTTCTTGTTGAGACAACCAGATCCTTGGGAGAAATTCAGACCAAAGTTCTCCACATCAGACAGAGCAACATTTTAGCATTTGAAGATGGAGCAGATTCGTTTGTCTTCCATGTAACACACCTGAAAACAAACAACCCAAAACAACATTCACCAGCTGCTGCATTTCAATACTTGGAAATGCAGATGGAGAGGGCCTATAGCTAGCTCCACCAGTGATTGGAAGGCCTCCTGGGGGAGGCCAAGCAAACCCCTTGCAAGATTTTACATCTCCAAGTCCAGAGAAATGTTCATCCCCAGGTGGTGGAACTGTCCTTTGGGAACGAGATGGGGCAGAGAGGTAGGAAGGGAGGCTGACTGTCAGAATGGGCAGCAGCTCAGACAGACCCACCTGGCTGTTCGTTGTCCTCCAGAAGGGAAAGCTTTGGCCAGCTGCTGGCTGAGGAGCACTGTCAAGGGCAAAACCATAATTAAAGATATTATAAAGCAAGAGATAAAGCAGCACAACAAGAATAAGAGCCACTGCTCTCAGGAAAAAGAGAAAAATTATGGTGGAGTAACTTTGTTATGCTCAGTGCACAGATGAATGTGCTTCTCCAGATCTCCTACAAGTTCTTGAATATCTTGTGAAGACATTGCTGACATGTATTCACCTAAGGCTGAACTGAAGTTTGACAGCAATCTTCTCTTCAGCCTGTTTTTCCTCTCTTTTTTTGGACAAATGCATTTTCCAGAAACATATAGCATGTTTTAGCAACTTGAGTTTTATTTTTGTTTTTATGTGCTTTTGAAACCAAGCTCCCTTAATACCCTGTAGCAGCTATTGGGAAACCCAGCCTATGTGGCAGGACATGAATCTGTGCAATACAAAGCAATACTATAATAAGATTGAATTCTTGATGTTCTTATTCTTCTGAGCAGCTGTTGAGATTACAGAAACCCAAGTGGCAAATAAAGGGATGCAAAGGGCAACTGTGTGGGGTATGAAGTCATGCTACCATTGCACTGGTACAAGCTTATGAACAGCAGTTTTTGTAGGAGTGTTAAAATGCTGATGTTCTGCTGGTAGTTATCACTCCAGACACAGGTTCCACCCTTCGTTATTACAGTATCCAGAAAGGATTTTTAAACTGAACTCCTTTCCAGAAGATGTCTTCATTTATTGTATCATGCCTTTAAAAACAAAGCATAAAAGTCCAGGTCTATCTGTTCCTTTTGGTGAACAAATAATGTTTATATCTATAATTTCACTATATTGCTTGTGATAAATTGAACTCAAATTTAAGAGGATTTACAAACTAAATATGAATATTTACTTTTGTCTCATCCATTCATCCTAGTTGTGCCACAAACCTGTGATGGCATATTTATATCCTTCATGTTTGTCACTCCCTCAAGCTGCAGTTTACCCATTGGGTAGACACCATTGACTGTTTAAAGGAAACCTGCATCATCTGTCACACGCCCTACTCTTGGTGGCACGTTTATCTGATGATCCACTGAAGGCAGACCAGATCAAAAGCTCTGGCAACCCAGGGCTTATGATTTCGTCAGTGGAGGCCAGACACTAAGAGGTGCTGGCTAACATACTGGTCCTGGCCTATTAGACTAGTCTTTGTGGTTTGGCTTTTTTTTCCTCCTCCATTTCTGAAATATCTGTTTGGTCAGTACAAAATGCAGGATCATTTGAGAAGGAATAAATGCCAGGATTTTGTTCCATGTCAGGTCAATTGCCAATTTCTATGCAGGCTGGAGATAAATAAAATACAGCAATTAGTGTTTCAGAGCCTCTGAGGTCTATGGACAAGGAAACAACATTTGAAAGAGAGGTTCCTGTGAATGAATGCTCATTGGCAGGGAAGAAAAGAAGCTGAGATAGTGTATTAGATAAGGTACCTGAATATATTTGATTATTGCCACATTGGGTGCCCAACAGTAGCACATCTGGTCTGTAGCTGGTGCTTCACAAAGCTGTGGGATTTCAGTAGGTCCTGTGCTGTCCCAGCCAGCCATGTGAGGATCCTCCAGATATCTCAGCTGAGGGGACTAATCATTTGCTGCCTTTCCAGACAAGCCTTATTTTTAAAGCTTTTCACATACCCTTACACCAAGCTAGGCTTGTTTGGTGGCAGATACTTTCTTCCACTGGCAAAGCAGAATTTTTCTCAATGGACGTAGCCCATGGCAGATTTCAAATAATTCCTCAGTAGTTAGCAATCCATTACTTGCTGGGGACATCCCAGGCTCATTTGAATTCTGCAGCACTTTAGTGTTAGCAGCTGGTCCAAGCCATGCACTCATAGTTTACTTCCACTCCCAGATGGGTTCACTTCCCCAGGGATGTTGTGAGGCTGGGGCCAGGTTCACATCCTCCTCCCAACAGTGTGCTTGATCTGTGAAAGGACTTCTCTGTTGTGCCATTCCCCCCCCATCAATAATATTTTCCCCTCTGTCTCTAAACAGGGGATTCAATAGTAATACTGGACCACAAGTGGAAAGGCAAGTGAATTGTCCTCTTCAAGCCAAACAATCTCTCCATGAATGCTGAAGCCATGAAGTAGAGGAAAATAAATGCAGCTGTGATAAATCCTTTCTCCAATGCATAGCAGCTTCTGGTGAAGCCATTATGACATCAGACATATGGAAAACTGGTGGAAAATATGAAATGTTTGCCTCTTACATGATAACTGCAACTGCTGTGAATAAGAAAATTGTGTTAATCTGTTTACACAGATTTCTCATCTCTTGCACAATGTATGTGAGGATATGTCCATGGTTAAAACCCAACACTGGTAAATGCACTCCCTCATGAGCTTGGCATCACTCTGTAAAAGACCTGTGAATGCAAGCCAGCTCTTGTCTGGCTTGCCCTTCATCAAGTCTGGAAAAAATTAAGAAGAGAGATAATTTTAACAGTGCTGTGACTTCCAAGCTAGCTAGATAACAAATTGGGCTAACAAGGACTGTAATTAGAAATGTCTGCTCAGAAAGTTCACCATGAAGCCAAATTCTTCTAACGAGAAACTTTCTGGAATATTAATATACTTAATATCTCCCCTCCATTTTAACAGGAAATCTGAAGGCAGCACTTTCTTCCTTTTTCTTGGTTTCAGTTAATCGTGCAGCAAAAGTAACCTAATTATACTGACTGTATGATTGCTTTGACAGAAAGCATGTTAATTTAAAGCACTGTTTAACATAAAGCTGCCTGCCATATAATTACACTCCATTCACATGTTTACTAATCTTCCTCAATATAGCTGATTTCTGTTATTAGCCTCAACATTTTGTTAACATCTAAAACACTGGAGATCTGCTTTGCAAACTCCAATAAACAGGCTAAACCAACAGTAGTGTAAGTGTTCCTTAATGGTCAATGTGTAAAAGAAAAATCTCTGTTATTAGCCTTGCATTTAAAGAGGATTTGAAACTAGTTGCAGTATTTAAATGTCTAACTCCATCCTCATTGCCAAAACCCCTTGCTTAGAGCTACTGTGCATGCAGTTCACTGGGGTGTTATTTTCATCTTTCCAATGCTGCTGGAGCTGAGTAAAAACGAAACACATTTTAAGCTGCCTGTGAGCAATAAAAAGATAATGTGTATACGTAAGACTGTTCTTCTCATATGTTAAACACCTGATAAAAATTCTAATCCGGGAAGTTAGATTGTAAACCAAGTTAACTGAATGAAAGACGTGCATGAATTCTGTAATTCCCAGTTTATCTAGATAAATCGCTCTGGCTAACTTTGTAAGGGGAATGCAAGCAATTACACACCCACACACATAAACATACCTCTCCCTCCTTTTCTGTTGAAGCTAAAGGAGAACATGGAAAGAATTCAGCTGAAAGATGCTGGACAAAGGACATATATCGGAGAGACAGACAGAAGAAAAACCATGATGAGAATTAGGAATGAAGAGAAAGTACAGGACTCCCTGTACAGTTTTTGGGGGTATTATTATCTCACCCTTTTAAAAAAGATAATTTTATTTTGTACTGATGGTCCTGTACAAACATCTTAAATGTCAGAAACTCAAAACAAAGCCCAGGCCCTGGCACAGAGGGATAGCAATTTCCATGTTCAACCAGAGGAGCTGAACTCTCACCCTCAGCTCCTGCTCACACCAGGGGTAACACTGGGATCTGGCAAGGTGAGTGTGCTGCTGGACTATAGGGCTTTGAGGAGAATCACAGGGGAAGTTGGTTTTTTTTTCTTTGAAAAGGGCTCAGAAGAGGCACTGCTCTCTGCTATGTCCTGTATGGAAAGAGACTGGATTCCAGTCATGCACTTTGGGAAAGCAAAGAGGAATGTCTGTCCCCAAAACATGACTGCTGGGATCTTGGGTTTGCTTTGCTCCTTTCTCTGATGCCCATGATGCCCTGTAAGGAGGAAAGCATATGTCATTGCTCAGAAACGAGCATTTTCCCGATATTTCCAAAAGGCATTACTGAGGTAGTCTGAGTAAGGATCTGGCCTTTATGACATTTACACCAGATTTCTCTTTCCAGTCCATTACTCTCATTTTATTTTCAGTAAGTATGCAAAGTCAGTCAGAACTGTTTATTTATAGCTGTAGATTTTCATGGCTGTATAAATTAGATGTTATTACTGAATGAGATGCCCGCCCACTCACCCAGTGCAGCTGTACAGGAATCCTTTCATGCTGCTCGACGGTACACAGTCTCAATGGGGAGCAAAACGACATTCTCGCAATCAGACGAAGGGACTGCTGCTTAAACCCTTGGGCAAAAAACCCAGCAATTAATTTTTTCCACAGTGCAATCTGCAGTATGGCAGCCACAAGTACCTAATACTATTTAGACCTGCCACTTGCATTTGGCAGAGAGAGAAAATTAAGGTTTAAATTCACCAGAAAGAAAATAAACCCCCAAACCAGAACCTACCCCTGGATTTTCTATTTACAAGATTAAGTGAATTTTCATTGGAGGGAGTGAGCGGGACAGGGGCAGTCAGGAGAGGTTGTTACTTGAAACAGAGCACCATCAGAAAATAGGGACCCATCCCATACACACACACACACAGAGCTGTTTCCAGCAGAAACAGCTGGAAAGCAATATCCACCACCATTAGGAGCTTTCATGTTAACTCACACCTTTGTAACAGTTTACTCCCACAAAAAGCATAAGGAAGTGCTAATTTATTCCCTCCCCAATTTCCCACACAAATTTCTTGCTTTGGGTCTCTGCCAGAGCTTCACGGTCACAATCTGACCTCAATAACATAATTTAGGATTGTTCCAAGCCTTCAGTGGAACTACTGAGGATTTACTTTGATGGATATGGAGCCAGAATCTGGCATGCAGAAAATATGCATCTACATTCTACCAAAGTGTCTAAAATAGTTGCCCAGGGACGCTGACATTCAATTTGAGACCTTGTATTCACTTGGCAGAGCACATAATTCAATATGTTGTGCCACAAAATTAACCAGAGTCTCAGGGGTATGGGTAAGAGGAGGGTTAGAATCAGCCATGAGAGCCAAACTAAGACCCATTTCCCAGGCAAGTTATACAGTAAACATTGGAAAAAGTCATTGCATCATATATGGGTTCATAATAATTTTTGTTAGTATTTAGGCTAACTGATTATCTGTAATAACCTCTTACCTCAGAGGAAGAGGTTATTGGCTGTGTTGCTTCATATAAATAAGCCCAGTATCAAGACCTGTTCTTGAACTAAAGCTCCTGCTTACATCTAAGAACTCTTTGCCGTTGTATTGACCATTTGGAAAAAAACCCCATCAGGTAAACCCCAAATACAATTTGGGAGAATTTTTGCCTTTTTAAAGTCTCCAGAGGCTCTATCCTGCAAGGAGTTCAATGTTCCTAAAAAGCAAAACAAATATTTAAGGTATTTGATATCAATACACTTCAGTTTAACTTCCAGATGCTGATGTCTAAAAACAAGGGTTTGAGTTAAGCTTCTAGGATACGGCCCAATAATAGCTCTGAGCTATAAAGTCTATTAATCATACTTGATGTTTCAAATGTCACCTTCTACCAAATACCCTCAAAACATTCAAGCAAACATAAAAGTTCCTTTCACCTTGAGAGGGTAATTTCCCTCACTGTCCAGAGAACAGCATGTATATAATAGAACAATGCTTTGTTCTACACCTGAGACCAGCAGAATTACCTCCCCCAAGTATGCAGGACAATATGGTTTCACTGTTGGTAAGGATTGCATTCCTGGAGAGGAAATGGAAACCAATCTATACCAACACAAATCTGATTTTCATTTCAAGACGTTAATTCAAGTTTGTGATGTGGAACTACCTAGTGATGATGCCATCGCCAGCTGGCAGGTGAAAGACACATCCATCACTTAGTCTACTAAAAGTTTGTGTGTTACAACACACCATCACTTCTGCCTGTGTTTGGAAACACCAGGTTTTCCTTCTGCTGCAGTTCTTCCACATCAGGATCAAAAGCTCTGGCACAGTACACAGACATGCAGTATGTGCACACAGGAAAAGGGTTTGTCTGTGAGGGGTTCAGGCCCCCAGTTTACAAACTCTGTGCTGCAGAGGTGGCTATCCCCAGGCTCAGAGCTGACCATTCCCATGGTACAGGGCATTGAGCAGGCAGCACACCATCCTGTCTTGCTGGTGGAACTCTCACCTGGAGGCTTGCAAGGGCCTACTCTTGTCCAGGTCCACAAACTATGTTTTCCTGCCTTGACCAACAGTAGGAACTCCACAAATCATGGGAGTCAGAGCTCACATAGGCACAGCCACAGCAGGCTCAGTTTGCCCAAGCATCAGTGCCCAAGCAGGAAATGAGGACACATGTATGTAAGGAGTTCCACAATTTCTTTCCATCAGGCTAGATGTGGACAGAGAAAAGGACAATTGTGGAAGTGTGCTGCAAAAAGGGAAGAACCACACTTTGAATCTTAGAATCATTAAGGCAGGAGAAGACCTCTAAGATCACTGGATTCGGACATTAACCCAGCACTGCCAAGTCCACCACTAAACTGTGTCCCCACGTGCCACAGCTACGTGTCTTTTGAACACTCCCAGGGGCAGTGATTCTACCACTTCTGTGGGCAGCCTATTCCAGTGCCTGACAGCCCTTCAGCCTTTTCAGTGAAGAATTTTTTCCTAATATTCAAACGAAACGTCCCCTGGTGCAACTCAAGGCCATTTCCTCTTGTCCTGTCACTTGTTACCTGGGAGAAAAAGCTGCCCCCACCTGCCAACAACCTGCTCTCAGGGAGTCATAGTGAGCTGCAAGGTCTCCTCCCTGAGACTCTTTTTCTCCAGGTTCCCTCAGACTCCACATCACACTTGTACTCCAGACCCTTCCCCAGCTGTGTTGCCCTTCTCTTGGACACACACCAGATCCTCCATGCCTTTCTTGTAGCGAGTAGCCCAAAACCGAACACAGAATTCGAGCTGCAACCTCACTAGCGCCGCATACAGGCTCTGCAGTGAGCTCTCCCGGGCCGGAAAGCCGTGGCAGAGCTCAGCGCTCGGTCCCGTCGGAGCTCGACGTTGTGTCTGTTCCGTCGGCGATTCCCGGGGAGCGGGCGCGTCGCTCCGCGGCTCCGCAGCGCCACCTGCTGGGTGCGGGGTGTGCGCGAGTGCCCG
>NW_008677566.1:33159-50837 GCF_000695815.1 Acanthisitta chloris | reverse complement strand
GCCTGGGCCCAGGACCCCCCGTGCCTGGGAAGAGGGAGCTGGGGCCCCACCAGGGATAAGGGGTGAAGCTTGGGAACCCTGGGGTCCCTCTTCCCCCACCCCTGGGGTCCTTCTTCCCCTATCCCAGGGTCCCTCTTACCTCCCTGGCTTCCTTCTTTCTTCTCTGAGGTCTGTCTTTCCCCTCTTGGGGTCCCCCTTCCCTGGGGTCCCTCTTCCCCCATCCCGGGGTGCCCCTTTCCCCCCTGAGTTCCCTTTTTGCCACCTGGGTTTCCTCTTCCCCCCTCCCTGGGTGCCTCTTTACCGCCCTGGATTGCCTCTTTCTCCCCTAGGGTCCCTCTTCCCCCATTCCGGGGTCCCTCTTTCCCCCCTGAGTTCCCTCTTTGCTATTTGGGTTCCCTTCTCCCCTCTCCCTGGGTTCCCTCTATTCTCCTCCGGGTTCCCTTTTTCTCCCCTGGGTTCCCTCTTCGCCTCTGGGTTCCCTCTTTCCCCATCCCTGAGGTTGCTCTTCCCCTATCCTGGGGTCCCTCTTTCCACCTGGGGTCCCTCCTCACTGGATCCTTCTTTCCCCTCTCTGGGGTCCCTCTTTTCCCTCTTCTCCTCCTGGACCTAGTGCCCCAGTTTTCCACATCATTACTGATGGCATTACTAACGTACTAATGTGCTACTACTGTGCTAATGACTTGTTTTGAAATCCTTTCATTTTTCCTTTTTTTTGTGTTTCTGTTTCTAATAATTTTTTTAGTCTTTGTCTCCCTGAGGTGCAGGACAGCCGCAGGGGGATAATTTCTGCCCCTTACCCGTGGCTGGTTCAGGGTCTGCACAGCAGAGCTGCCCAGAGCTCAGTGCAAGCTGGAAGAGCTGGAAACAAACCCAGTTAGCTTGCCTGCAAAACACTGTGCCTGTGTTTCACTGAAGGGTGAAACCGTGTGGAGGATGGTAGGGAGCAGGAGGCAGGCTGGGATGGTGATGAAATCCCATCTCTGTCCTTGCTCTCCTCCACAAGCAGAGGCTGGATGATAAAGGAGATGAGAGGTTGTCAGGTCAGAGGTCCAGCCAGCTTATTTTTGGGGTGATATACTCACCTTCAGTCTCACTGTTTATTCCCGGGCTTATTGCCATTAAACATTGCCAAAGTTGCTTAAATCTTCCCTCGTTTTCTGGGTAATTAAGTCTTAGAATCATAGAATGTTAAGGGGTTGGAATGAACCTTAGAGATCATCTAGTCCCAACCCCCTGCCCTGGGCAGGGACATCTCCCACCAGAGCAGGTTGCTCAAGGCTTGATCCAACCTGGCTTTGAACACTGCCAGGGTTGGGGCATCCACTACCTCCCTGGGCAATCTGTGCCAGTGTCTCACCACCCTCACAGGAAAGACTTTCTTCCTACTATCTAATCTAAATTTCTCCTCTTTCAATTTTACTCCTTGTCCTGTCACTGCGGTTCCTACAGTCATGTGAGGGATCCTCGCTCTGTCACAGTTGCTCTGGAGCACCCCTAGATATTACAAAACCCCCTTTTATTCCTCTTGTTTTTCCTCAGCATTCCCTGTTTTTGGCATTTTCCAAATTTGGGCTGCTGTACTCTGTGCGAGCACACCAGAATGCTGCCGTGGCAGGGCCAGGGTACTATGCCATCATCAAGTTTTACTCAGCTGGAGATGCCAGCAGAGCCCAGCGTGCCTGCAACGGGCAAAATTTGTTTCAGAAGTCTCCCTTGAAGGTAAGAGAACAGCCCTGGGTGGGAAACATGCAGGACCCAGCACTGTGTCCTCCACAGCAGGGTAGAATCATGTTTAATACTGATCTCAGTGGTGCTGCTGTGTTGACATCCCTCACTGCTGGCTGCTGGGGAGCATTTAAGCAGTAAAATAGCAGCATCCTCCCTCTGGAATAATTTACAGGCGTGTTCCTGGATAAAGCACCAAAGTGATATTTAACACACCTCAGGAACACACACATGGTCCGGGAATAGGTCACACTGGGATGAATGTCCTGGAGCTGTCGGTGGTGTGGCTGAAGTGGGAGCCTCACAAGCAGGGCCTAGCTAAGCAGGGTTCTTTTCTCCTGGACAGGTTTGTATTTGCAACAAGCAGAAAGGGTTTCAGCAACAACTCCCTGCTCTCAGCAGCAGCAAGTGCCAGGAATTGGCCAACCACTACCTTGGCTTTAATGGCTGGTCCAGTCGCATCATCACGGTAAGGAGCCCTTTGTGTTCATCCATCGTCCTTCCCCTCATCCTCCTCTTCATTAGAGTGGCTGGTGGAATAAGAATTGTCCTCCAAACAGCAAATAATAGCTGTAGGAGCTGTGTTTTGGCCTATGAATGGGGGCATTTTGTGAGCCTGGGGGAGCAGATTGCAGTGGGTGAAGGCACTGATTTGGCTTTTCAGTAAAACTGGAGGTGAGCTGTGATCAAAGCAGTGCAGGGCCTGACAGTGGTCTTCACGTGCTGAAAGTGAGATGGCTGAGACTCCCAGAGGATGAGGACTGTGAGCTATTTCTAAAACAGAGTAAAAACAGTGAATATCCCTGTCTGTCTCCACCACCTCCTTCTGTGTTGGAGTCACAGGCTGTGCAGAGAAGGTCTGTGGCATAGGCCTAAGTGGGCATAACCCTACCTATCCTCTTCCTCTTTAATCAAACCTATCCCCTTCCTCTGTAATCAAACCCAATACCCTTTCCTCTTTAATCAACCCCTATACCCTTTCCTGTTTCATCAAAAATAATTCCCTGTGCTCTTCCCAACAGTTGCAGAATGTGTCTGGCTTGGACGGTGAGAATGAGGAACTGGGAAAGACCATACAGCATCAGTCTGTGAAATTCCTGTGTACTCTGGAAGTGACACTGCCCAACCACAGGATCTGCACCAGGGGAGTTGCCCTGGGTGAGGCAGATGTAGGAAATGGTGAAGGTATGTTTTGGAGGCAGTGGAGGTCTCGTTCAGCAGCTGTTGCAGATACTGGTCAGTCTTGGGTTTGCTCAGTTCATGGGTCAGATAAGGTATCTGGATTTATCTGGAGACAAGGATCTGTGCAGGGCCTTGTGCTGTGCAGGGAGGGATCCTGAACATGCCTCTCCCCTCCCTGCTTCACACAAGTATCACTTTCTCTTGTTCTCTCCCTCTTGCCCTCAGCATTATTCATTCCCCATCACAGCCACTTGAGCTGTGAAGATGCCATGTGAGTGTGTCTTTGGCACTGATACAGGCCATACAAAGCCCCGGGGAGGCTGCTGCTGTTAAGGAAACTTCCCTGTGTGACCATCTAGGAGCTACTCTGGCTGTCACTCCCACCACCAGAGACTTTCACTGCTGGGACCCTTCACTGGTGCTCCACTTGACTCCCCACACACCCCACACTCACATAGTCACACAGGTTTCCCATAGCAGAGTCTCTGATGACTTGTTCCATAAAGCATTTGCCACACAGTAGCACAAACAGCTGAGCTGGTGCCTCCAAGGAGGCAAGGAACTCTGGGGTGTTTATCCCCTCACAGCCTAAGTGCACCAAGTCTTTCTCTTCCTCCTGAGTTGTCAACTCCAGCTTTCTTTCCCCTTGTCCATCCATGTGTCTGGCCCCACGGTTCTTCATACCCTTTGTTATGCAAAGGGTTGAGAGTTCGTGGCCTCATGTCACACCCAGAGCTCAGTCTGCAGTTTGCAAACCGAGTTCCCTGCACCAGATAGATTCCTCCACAGGTTTCCTCTGGCATCCCTCCAGCTGTGTTTGGTTACGTTTCCTGTGTGCTTCATGTGCAGTGTCATCTCAAGGTCAGTAACATGGTGCTGCTTCTGTTCAGATCCGCTGGAGTTCCTCACGGCCATGAAGAGAGCTCAGAAACTCGCAGTTGGGAAAGCTCTGTCTGGGGCCTTTCAGAAGATCCTCCTTGTGGTCTTGGGTAAGGCCTGGCTTTGTGTCAAACACTGGGGTGAAATATTTGGGCTAATATTAGAATTTCCATGATCATTGATGGGAATTCTTTTTCCTCTGAAGCTTTCTTGAGGCTTGAGGAAGTGGACCATTGTGGTCTGTAGTGATTTAACTGAGTGGTTCCTCCCTATGAGCTGCAGGAGTGAAAGGAAAATCTGACAGGAAGGCAGATATTGTTATGATAAATAAGGCATTGAAACTTTATGTTCCAAGAGCAAATGGTGACAGGGAGATCTTTTCAACACTATGCTAAACAGGGATATGAGGAAGCTCTGCTTCCAGGGGTAACAGGAGCTGAACTGCAGCACTGTGCATGGTCCTGTCCTGGCCATTATTGAAGCAAAATTGTCTCATTTTTGAAGTTTAGGGTAGATTTATTGTCATAACACAGTAGTAACTAACCATGTCTCTGGCTGTTTGTTCTGTTTCAGAAAATGGGAAAGTGGCTGTGGAGTACAATTCCTCCCTGGAGGAGCCCACGGACTCCTTAGCAGAAGAGGAGCTGAAGGGGCTTGTTCAGGTAAAAGTGGTGGATATTGAGTTTTTCCATGTCTGTGTGTTACACCCAGGGATTAGTGATACAACCATTAGCTGTGACAGTCTCTGACAACCTCCTTGTGTGCAGCCATTACCTCCACTTAAATCCTAGGAAGTAATTACAGCACACTAAGGTTTTACAACTCCTAGTTTTTTTGTTACCTTTGTGCAGAAATACATATATGTTTTAGATGGGACAGGAAATCAAGGAGTACAGAGCTGTTGTGGTGCAGCCTGACAGGTCTGACATATGACAGCATCCAGGGCTGCTCTTTGTGGAATCGGTGAGAAAGAAAAGCCTGATTAAGCCACAGTAGGTTAGATCAAGTTATTTTATAATAAATTCCTAAATAAATCAAACTCCTCATCTGAAAATGCACTTCATAAACTTCCCCTTACCTAGAGGGAATGATTGCTAAAAGCTTTGGTAAATCCCTGCAGGTGGTAGTTGCATCTGTTATCATATACTCAGGTATGTGCCTGGGTCCTGCTCCTTTGTTATTAGAGACCTGAAATGAGGACACAGAGAGGTGTGTCATTAAGGCTGAATCATTAAAGTTGGAAAAGATCTCTGAGATCAAGTCCAACCTATGATCTAACACAACCATGTCAACTAGACCATGGCACTAAGTACCATGTCCAGTCTTTCTTTAAACATCTCCAGGGATGGTGACTCTACCACCTCCTTGGGCAGCACATTCCAGTGTCTAAATTCAGAAGGACTTGCCTGGGAGGAAAGCTGCTGGATGTCCTTCTGGTTTGTTGCCTTGTGATATCAGTCTTTCCAAAGCAGAAATGTTCCCAAGTGGCAAACTCTTGCACATGGTAAAAATGTAGTTTCCAGGTGCAGAGGGGTGAAGCTAAAATATAGAATCACAGACTGGTTTGGGTTGGAAAGGCCTTAAAGATCATCTAGTCCCAACCTTCCTGCCAAGGGCAGGGACACCTTCCACTAGCCCAGGTTGCTCCAAGCCCCATCCAGCCTGGCCTGAACACTTCCAGGGATGGAGCAGCCACAGATTCTCTGGGCAACCTGTGCCAGTGCCTCACTACCCTCACAGGGAACAATTTCTTCTCAACATTCCATCTAAATCTCTCCTCTTCTGATTTAAAACCATTCTCCCTTGTCCTGTCGCTATCTGCCCCTATAAATATCCCTCTCCCCCCTTTTTATGAGTACCCGTGAAGCCTTTTCTTCTCCCATATATGTTGTAGAGAAACATATGTTGTAGAGAAAGGAAATTTACTCTTGATTTCTCTTTCCAGGTCAATGAATTATCCTTGGAACAGTTTGACCTCGAAGAAGAAGTTCTGTCTGACCTCAGTTTTGATGACATTCCGTGAGGCACCGTGTGCCTCACATCCAGTGTTTGCTTTTCCTCCAGATACCTAACAGCGAAAGAAATGGGCAATAAACTGACTGTTACTAAAACTAAGCCCCAAAATATATATTGGTTTGGAAGGGGAAGTGTGTTCCTGTCAACTTATTCAGGTCAGCCTTATCTGGAAGCCATCTTAGCTGCATGAGTATTATTTAGACAAAAGGGCAGATGTGTGTGCAACACTTCCAGAACAACCAAAGGAATGAGCCCTCCTTGCAGGAGCCCATGTGGAGCTCGGGTTTGCTCTGATCCATGGAAGAAAGCCTGAGATTGAAGATGTTTTACCAGCAGGAGTAGCTGTGGGACTGACACAGCTTTGCACAGGACAAAGTATTTCTCTAAGTGAAATTTGTCTAAAAGAAATCAGCCTAAGTCTTGTAATGTGTTGAATCACATCTTGGACTCCGGCTCTAAGTAGATGGGATGTTATCATCATGTAAAATAAAGATTCTTTGTATTTTCAAACATGTTTTTCATTAAATTAAGTAAAAGTTTGCAGCCTGGTGTGGCGAAGCTGCTCCGAGGCAGCACAAGCAGTGGAAGGGGCATCAAGCTTACGAAATGAGGCTGGGGACAAGGGATTGGAGAGATGCTTATTGGATATCAACCCCCTGCCAATTTTTTTGGCCTCTCTTTGGGAGAAAAAAGAAGGTGATTGAAAATCGGGAGAGCTTAGGGAAGCTGGGATCTCTCACAGGGATGATGAGAGATCCCTCTTGAAATGAGAATGTTGCCTGACTAACTAAAAAAGAGAGGAATGGGGTGATTGGCTGCAGGAAAAACCACCTGATGCTGACTGAGCTTTTAAACCATGAAGGTAAAGCAAAGTCCAATGGCTGGATGGTGACTTTAGATAAATCCAAGTGGGAAGATGCAGTATTTCCCAAGGGAAGTGATGGGATGAACTGGCATCCATGGGATGCAGTAAAAAGGCCCTTTCACACCCAAGCTGACAGTGACTGTTCATCAGAGGACCAACATTTTGAGGGTGGGGACCACCTAGAGCAAGGCAAAACCCAGGCATGCTCTAAAATAATTCTGGTGGGATCAGAGTCAGGACAAAATTCCTGGAGATGGAAGGAGGGTTATCACAGGTTACACACAAGCTCAAGTCAGAGAGAAGCACCATGTGAACTCAGGGCTGTGTAACATATACAGTGTCAAAGCAAATGAAAGTAAACATGACAGTGCAAATGTAATTAATATTTTATGTTCTAATTGCAACAGGGATTTATCTGGCAATAAGATCAGGTCAATTGAGGATGTGCTTCTGAACTACTGCCTTTTTTGCAGCGTCTGTGAGTTATGAAAATTTCTTTCTGCTATATTTAGTGAACTCTTCTTGCATTTATAACCCTTTCTGTGTAAGTCTTTGGGGACAGAGAGGCTCTTTAGGAGGTACCTGGCTGTACCAGGAACTTACATCCCAGCTAAGACCACACTGGATGGAGATCATTACTAGACCCAGTATGTTGCCAAGTAGCAGATGATCAGCCAGCTGATCAGTAACTGACTTTGGAGAATCTTCTGTGATTTCATATTGATAATCATTTCCACTGCATGACAATCTTGTTAGGCTTAATTCTGTTATATTTGTTACTTGTAATAATGTTGTTCTCTCTGTTTCTAATCTACACCTTTGCAGAAAAGAAATCTTGGCTGCAAAATTGGAAGAGGGATGAAAAAGCCAAACCCTACAAGGGAATATCTTGTGATTTAGAGCATTCTAATAATCATTTCAAGTTTCCAAATGGATACATGATTTGTGGCATGAGTAGGGCCATTGCCTGTTTAAAATACTGCCTAAGGCAAAGCTTAATTTCCAAGTGCACTGTTTACTGAGCTTCTTAAAAGCACTGGAGATGGCACCAGCTGGCACCCCCTTGTCCTGTGTTTGCTTGTCATGATTAAATGTGGCAGGATGGTTTTTCCAAAGAGACCAGGCTGTGTTCTGGCTCCTGGTGTTCCTGAAAGACCTGCACCCCCATGGTTGACCAGATCTCCCTATGAAAACACCTCAAGAGCTGATCAGTTCTTCTCAAAAGGAAGTTCTGTCTGCACAGATGCACTCTTGGCTTACATTAAAGTGAAATCCAAACCACATCTTATTAGTGATTGAAGAACTCAGTCATAAATTGCAACTCATATATTTTTGAGCACATTAACAACACCACATTCATCCTTCTGACTTCAAACAATTTGCCTTTTTTGCTTGTTGTGAATTTTTCAAGATGTGTCTTTTCTCTGCATAGAGGAACAACATAGACGAGACAAACCAAGAGGGAGAATTCAGCCTAAGAAAATGTGGTTGGTATCTTGGAGCTTTCCAGCAAGAGCCAGTGAGATATCCAAAATGTTTTGGTTTGTAGCACATAGAAGAGCTGCCAACAATCAAAACCTTCTCTCTTTGGTGTCCACATTTAGAAACACTAAAACCCAAGGGCAAAAAAGGAAATCCTTTATCTTCCATGATGCACAAAGGAGGAGAGGAAATGGATGACAGAAGCTGAATGCTGCAAGGAAAAATACATGAAGATAGCAAAGTGCTGCAATGGGAATGGAGGAATCCTAGGAATGGGTTGGACCTGTCACTAAGAGATGTTAAACTCTGGATGCTCTGTTTCCCCTGCCTGACAATCTCCAGTTATTTCTGTGCTCTCAGCAAAAGGAGATGCTAATCAATGATACAAGAGCCCAATAGGTTTCCATCAGCAGATACTAGCAGGGTGGCCTGGCAGGTTTGAAATCTGTGATTGCTTGTGGAGATTTGGAGCACAGAGGTTGCTACAAGGCCTTGATGCTCTTCAACATTTTCCTCAATGATGTGGAAATTAGTGTAAAATTGCAGCTGACATAACATAGAGACAACACAAAGACAGCACCAAAGATGTGGTGAGTCACACAGTGATCTGGTCCACTTGGCCCTGTAGTGCCAAAATGTGTGTCAATAAAGCCAAAATGAAGTCAGTATCTGGGTAAATGCAGGAGACCTGCACATAATTTCTTGAGAAGCAGGGCTCTAGGTAGAGGGTCACCAAGAGCAGGCAATAAATGCCATCTTCTGGGGAAAAGGGACTAGTGAAATCCTTCAAAAGAGGAAACCATTGCCATCAAGGGAAGCTCCTAGAGATTCAGTGGGGCTGTTTAGTATCAGACATAATAAAGCAATGCAGATTCAAGTGTCAAAAGAGAAGAGCTACGTGAGGTAAGTGGTGACTTCCCCATCTTCTGGGTCATTGGATCATCAGAGACCCTTCTGGATGAGAAGGATTAACTCTGAGCACTGTTCACAGGATAACAGGGAAGGGTGGAAAAGCCTTGGCCACAGAGCCTGCCCAGAGAGGAATCATCTGCCCACACATCACCCTGGTGAGGATTGCAGGATCCTCCAATTTCTGCAAACCCACTAACCTATTTTTATTTCTCTGTGACTGGAAAGCTGAACTATAAGCACAGTCGCCAACACATCACATTTCCTCCTTGTGCAACTGTTCCAAAACCCAAGCCCTGCCACACAAAGCAAAGACAGACACACCTCATACTACATATTGGGCAGGATGGAGTAGCTTTGCTGCTACTAGCCCAGAGAGGTAAGCTGAGGAATTATGCTGATGTTAATTCAGCTTTGATGGACAAACTAAGACAAAGGGTTTTTGCTCTGTGTTTAATGGTTGGTCTGGGATACCACTGTCACATGCAGTCCCTCAGCTGGATAGTGGCAGCTGTTTGCATGGAAGTATGGACAATGAAGACCCCAGTTGGGCATAAGACCTGTTAGAATGAGCCCAGAGTCCAGAGGAGGCCACCAAGTGGATGAGAGGGCTGGAGCACCTCTGCTATGAGGAAAGGCTGAGACAATTGGGATTTTTCAGCCTGGAGAAGAGAAGGCTCTGGGGTGATCTAATTGCAGCCGTTTGGTACCTGAAGGGAGCCTGCAAGAAAGATGGAGAGAGACTATTTACAAGAGGCTGGAGTGACAGGACAGGGGGGAATCGATTCACACTGAAAGAGAGTAGATATAGACTGGATATTCTTCCCTGTGAGGGTGGTGAGGCACTGGCACAAGTTGCCCAGAGAAGCTGTGGCCGTCCCATCCCTGGAAGTGTTCCAGACCAGGTTGGATGGGGCTTGGAGCAACCTGGTCCAAGGTCCTATCCAGCCAAGATCGTTCTATGATTTTATGATTTCTGAAGTCTTCTAAGGTTTTTGACCCCAAATTCTATCTGGGAAAAGTGGTGGACATTGTGGAGAGGGTGGATAGATAAGGAGCACCAAGTTCTTTCCAAATCTTAGCACAACTTGGGTTTAATCTTTTCCTTGCCCTTTTCACTGGTAAATCCAGCACATCATTTCCATTATGCCACACAAATTAAGACAAATGAAAATGTCTCTGTAGTAATTATGAATAATATGTTTGTACCTAGACATAAGCAATGAATCGATTATCTGCCCATTTCTGACATTGGGATGTGCTATAGTTGCACTATAGCAATGTGGAAAAGTGATAAAATTCTTTGTGCTTTGGTTTTCTATTTGGAAAAGCAAAAAAAGAATAATTTTGGCTTTTCTACAGCATCAGGGCAGATGATCCAATATTGTGTGAACAACTGCAGCCCTGGCATTGTTTGGGTTTGGTGTGTACATGGATTAAATTTAGATGTGATGAATCCACACTGTGCTATTACAAAAAGGCTTTTTTTCCTCCATTTTTTTGTTCAGTCATTGATGCAATGCAAACTTCACACAAGATATTTCCAGGCTTTTGTGTGTGTTTCTCTGGGGCACAGGATGCCAACATTAGTGAGTTCAATTACCTGGAAATCAGATATCTAAATACAAATTTAACTATTTGAGATGGTCATTCCTGGCTCTGCTCTCTGGAATGTGATTCATCAAAGCTATTTTTACCATTTCCCTTAGGATGAGTTGTGTGTTGTCTCCTGGAAGTGCCTGATTCTCTCCTTTGGCTATGAAGGAGACTGGAGTGAACAACTCAGATGATGAGAGCTCATATGCTTGGATAAACCCCTCCTTGCAATTTCAAACCTTCTCTCCTTCCCTTTTGTGCCAATCTCCCAGGTCATTGCCTGGACCAGTGCCTGGACCTGCTGGGATGTCTCTCTCTCTTTCCACCTCCTTCTAGGGCAAGGCTGGACCAGCCAATCTTTCAGGATGTCCCTCATACAACTAATTCCAAGTGAGGTTCACTAGAAGTGTTTGTTGTAAAGAAGAATCCGAATAAAACTTGACTCTGGTGATGCTTTCATCTCCTGGTTGCATCTACTCATGCATAAAATCATAGAAACATAGAATCCCAGGATGGCTGGAGTTGGTCTTTCAACCTCATCTCATTCCAACCCCCTGCCATGGCCTGGGACACCTTCCACTAGACCAGGTTGCTCGAAGCTCCATCCAACCTGGCCTGGAACACTTCCAGGGATGGAGTAGTCACAGCTTCTCTGGGCAACCTGTGCCAGTGTCTCACCACCCTGAAAATTAGGAGGATTTTGCTTGTACCTTATAATTGGTTGTGCCTATTAAAATACTCTCTGTGTGCATTTGACTCCTTAATCAACCTATCCTATGACACTGCAAGGATCTGGATCAAAATCCTCAAGTCAATGTGGTGCAGCACTTCTGATCCTGAGAAAATGTCCTCTCAAACCCTTTTTCCTCTTCGCAATAAAGGATAACATACCTACCAACATTGCCTCACAGGCATCCCTAGATCACCAGAACTACAGCACCTCTCCCACCACCATGAATTCATGAGGATCATAAACCTTAGTTATATCTTGTGATCCATTTTGGGCCACTGTGGGGAAATATGCAGATCAGGGAAGATAAGTCATGGAGTGGTTCTGGAATCCAAAGATGTGTGAATAAAATTTAATAGGAAAGATGTTTTGGGTCATTCATGTTTTGGTGGTTCATCCCCATACTGAGACAAAGGCCACCAGTTAAAGTGTTAAGATGGTTTCATGTGTGTCCTGGTTTTGGCTGGGATAAAGTTAATTCTCTTGCTAGGTTCCTGATGCTTTCCACTATAAAGCAAAGTAAAGGCAGGTCCATTCTTTTCTCCAGACCCCAAATCCCCCCCAATCTGGACCCCAAACAATGTCATCTTAGCTCTTCTGATTTTCTCCTTCCCCTGAAACTTGTGGCTTATCTTGCAACAAAATATCCTGTTAGGGATAATACTTTCCAGCCCATCTCTGTTCCATTACTTCAACATGGAAAAGCCATCTCAGGACGGTGATTTCATTATACATCTTTGATGGAGGGATAAATTATTAAAGCAGATTCATAAAAAATGAAAGACATTTTACACAGGGAAAGGAGTCCTGACAGTAACCTAGATATGTCACAAAAGCTGACTGCCACCAAATAGGCAAACCTGCCCCTTGCCAGAGCAAAGGGGGATAAACTATGAAAGATACATGAGGGGAGAAGGAGAAATGAAGTGACTGGAATGGCAGAGTGGGAGATAAACACATCAGGGTAAAGGAAACAAAAGAGCAAAGACAATGGAGGAAAGGGGGAGTGAATGGGGGTTAAATAATTCAGGTCAGGATTTTTAACAGCCTCGAGGAAACAAGGGAACAGAAGTCGTCTAGGAATCACTGGCAGAGGGGAGGGAACCAACCAAACGCAATTCACAGTGTTCAAAAGAGATGTTGGATATTCGTGTCATTTGGACAAACCTTGGCTGGTGTAAATCAGTCAATCCAGCTGTGGGGTTTTACACCCTTCTGAGGATGTAACCCATAAATCAGAAGGGCAGCTTCAAGAGACACAATTCCAGCCATTTTGGCCACTTTACGCCACTGTTGGCCTCAAATCCTAACTGAATCCTCCCTCTGCTCTGCCCCGGTCTGTGCTGGACCTGTCTGGGAACTCTCCCCATTCACTGAGCTTCTTCAGTCACTGCCTCATTAGATAGAAATAACCCATCAGATAAGGAGCTTTGCAGCAATAATCCCAGCTCATGCTGCCAGTGCTGCTGGTGGACAAAGCATCTCCTGTGAACTTGTCACATCTCCTCACCCCTGTGCAACGCCCTTCCCTAAGAAATCAGCAAGTGTCCTCAAAACTGTGAAGCTACAAAGGGTGAAATCCAGCCTGGAACACTTTCCTGAGCACTTTCTTCTTCTTTTCCAGTACTGCTGCTCCCCTACTCTAGGGGATATCTACTCCCTGGACCAGTATTATTAATCAGCTCCTGGAGCAGGGAACAGAAACCTTTGCCTCCTGCCTCTATCTCCCTCCACTGCATTAATTTCTGATGTGGAAATATTCCTTTTCTTTCCTTGTTCTAATTTCTGGTCTCCTGTGTTGCTCCTGTTTCAGCTTTGGCTTTTCTTGCTTGCGGGATTCCCTCCTCTCCGTCAGACTTACACACTTGCACCTCTCCTGATACAAAGCACAGCTGAGGCTGTAAGGACGTGCCACATACACCACAGATAAAAGCAGGCATGCAAAATTCAGAGGCATAGAATTAAGACTGCTGGTGAGAGGATAACACCTATTAATCATGTCTATTACAGTAAAACCTCAGGATAAGACCAGGATGAGAAGGACACAAAATTAGGGAAACTCCCAACTGCAAAGGCTTTGTAATCTAAGAAGAGAAGCATGGCAGGGAATTACAATACATTGTGTGGGCAAAACAGTTCGTAACTTGGGGGTTTTTGAGTATAGGACATGAGTAGGACATATTATGTAGGGAAGGAAAAGCTAAATAGAACAAGAAGTGGAAGGCAGCAGGAGTCTGAGGGTATTGGTTGACACCAGGAGGAAAAGGGGAGGAATATTAGCAATGGAGAACAGAATCTGCCAGGACACAGAAATCGTTAGTTTTTCTTGATAAATATTCCAGCTTGTGGCAAGGTGAAAATTTTGAGAAGGTGAGGGCTGATCCCACAGTGTGGGCAGCAGGTGAGGGGGGAATTTTGCCCCTCTGCTCTGCTCAAGTGAGACCCACCCTCAGTGCTGCCTCCAGCTCTGGGGACCAACACCAGAAGGATGTGGAGCTGCTGGAGCGAGTCCAGAAGAGGCCATGGAGATGCTCTGAGGCTGGAGCACCTCTGTCCTGGAGACAGGCAGGCTGGGAGAGCTGGGGGGGTTCAGCCTGGAGAAGAGAAGGCTCTGGGGAGACCTTCGAGCCCCTTCCAATGCCTAAAGGGGCTCCAAGAGAGCTGCAGGGGGACTTAGGACAAGGGCAAGGAGTGATAGGACAAGGGGGAATGGCTTCCCACTGCCAGAGGGCAGGGCTAGATGGGATATTGGGAAGGAATTCTTTGCTGTGAGGGTGCTGAGGCACTGGCACAGGTTGCCCAGAGAAGCTGTGGCTGCCCCATCCCTGGAAGTGTTCCAGGCCAGGCTGGATGGGGCTCGGAGCAACCTGGTCTAGTGGAAGGTGTCCCTGCCCATGGCAGGGGGCTTGCAATGGGATCTTTAAGGTCCCTTCAGGGAACTGAAGAGGCAGCAAAAAAATCTGTATTTTGGTAAATATTAGTGTTGTCTTTTCTGCCTCTCCAAACCTGAAAATCAGATACTGAGGGAAGAACAAACCTTTCCTTCTCAAGTTTTCCACCATGGATGTGTGGGTTACTACAAATAATTATGTATATATCCTTGGCTGACTGGATCTGTGGTGCCTTTTATCCTTGGGTACATCTGATTCAGAGACAAGCGATGGGCCCCAAAACATCAGAGAGACACCTGCCAGGTCCTGCTTTCCTGGGACACCAGCAGTTCCAGGGAACCAGAGCAAAACCTCCTGCAGGCAACCAATGTCTGGCACTGGAGCTTTGGACTGGGTCCTCTCTAATAATTGTGCAATCATGGTAATTATATACAAAATAAAGTTAATTACTTAATCACGTGTAACAAGGACCCTTCAGCTACCGAGTGAGGCACAGGCTTGGTGCAATTATTCACAGGCTTGTAATCTACATCCCTTTGTGTTGAATATTTCATTAGTTACTATTCACATCTCCTCAGAGGTACTTTGCAATGGTTCAGTGATTGGATTTACTCTTCATTTCTTCTTGGCTTGTACAAGCTCCATTGTGACAAATATTCCTCTGTATTTTATCCCTTTAACAAAGAGGTTCTTTCCAACCTTCCTGTTACTCACCCCAGTGTGACCATCAGGAGCTTGAGGCAATTTCAGCTTCCTGATTTGCCTTCAAGGTCGTTTTGGGTGGGTGCCTTAGTTTTTGCCCCATGTTTGTACAGCTTTTTGGGTTTTGGCCATTATGGAGTGCCCTCAGCAAGAATAACCAATAGCAGTGGTAACCAAGTGTGTCTGGAAGTGAAGGAGATTGGATCACCTAAACCAGTCGCTCCTCTTCAAGCTGGTTCAGCCATGGCTGGCATAACTCTTGATTTACTCCTGCACAGAACAGGGGTCTGTACAGGAGGAGTACTTTTGGAGGAGGAAGAACCATAGGTTGGACCTCTGAGATCACTGAGTCCAACCTATGACCTAACACCACTATGGCAACTAGATCATGGCACTAAGTGCTATGCCCAGTCTCTCCCTAAACACCTCCAGAGATAGTGACTCCACCACCTCCCTGGGCAGCACATTCCAGTGTCTGATCACCCTTTCTAGGAAGAATGTCTGACCTGATGTCTGACCTGAACTTCCTCTGGCACAGCTTAGGCTATGTCCTCTTGTCCTGTCACTTGTTACCTGGGAGAGAGGCTGATCCCCACCTGGGTACAACCTCCTGCCAGGCAGTTGTAGACCTGAGGTATATCATGGACTTGCATTTTCACTTTGAAATACTTGAATGAATTCTCCAAACCCAAGGCAGTTTTCTTATGAACGAGACTCAGCAAACCAGACCCTCTGGCTTTGGAGATGCCGTGCTCCATGCACACTGCACAGCTCTCCTCACCTCTGGTGAAGTACCTGCCTTGCATAACTAATTTTGGAAGGAAGAGCAGCCTTCTGCTTGAAGTTAACATTTTAGGAAACCAACCTAATCTCACCTCTAAGTATTATAACACTTCAGCCTAAACCTAGAAGTATTTGTTGGAGTGTGCGGGGCCAGTGCCTCACTGAAATTGCAGTCTGAAATTTAGGTTAGATACACCAAATAAATTCTTCCCTGTGAGGGTGGTGAGGCACTGGCACAGGTTGCCCAGAGAAGCTGTGGCTGTCTTAACCCTAGAAGTGTCCAAGGCCAGGCTGGATCAGGCTTGGAGTAACCTGGGCTAGTAGAAGGTATTGCTGCCCATGGCAGGGGTTTGGACGGGATGGTCTTTAAGGTCCCTTTCAACCCAAACTATTGCCTTATATACTACCCAAACTGGTGACACCTTGAATGTTAACAGCCTCACAAGAAGGTCTGAGATTTCTTGGCTACAACACAGTGACAAGAGGATCTGCCAAGTCTTGCAGAAGGCATGTCTCACCTGGCAACATCCAAGCACGAGTTCCTGACAGCACTTAAGAATTTACAGCACATTAAATCTTCCAAGGATTTTTGAAGAGAGTTGCTGATTCTGTCAACTATGATTCTGGCATAACCTCTGAAATCAATGATGTAACTTCCATGAGTTATGGACGTGAATCTCTCTGTTGCTCGCAAGAGACCATTGAAACCACTGTCATTTCATAGCTAAAAATAAGGGAGGATTGGACCCATGTGTCTTTCTCTTACTTTACTGTATATAAATCAAGGCACAGATATGCTAACTGCATCACACACATCCTGGGGACAGTAATTTCTCAGTGCTTGAGAGACAAGAGAAATTGTCATTCAGGTCTGATCATCATTTTTATTGTATTCCAGCCAGAAGATACACATTTCATGCAAACTATACGTTCACTCCAGCTGCTGCTCAGGAGGAAGTTCCCGACTTCATGTGGGTTGGTCCTGCACCAAGGTACTTGGTTCTTGGTCTGTAGCACCAATGATTTTTTCAGGAGTCCTGGAAGCAGAGAAAGATCATCATTGCAAAGGTGTCAGAGCAAACAAAATGCCACCCTGGAGCTGGAATTTGCCTCATGACCAGTAACCCTGCAGAGTGCACCTTTGTTATGTCCTCAAGCTGGTTGGTGAGTCTGGTCCTGGTCCCTGCAAGGAACTGGTCCAAACCTCATGGATTTCCACCAGACTGGGAATTCTGAAGCTCTTGACTTTTTGACCAGACCTTGGTTCAACTATGACCAGGATCATGCCCACCCATCAGCTATGAAAATGTTTGCCAATTGATTATAACCTGCATTGAATGAGCACCTCACTGTAAAATTGTCTCCCAAAGAAGCAGCTGGTTTCCCTCAAGGTGGCTGGTGAAAGCCCTATCCCAGGGGAGCTGAGTTCTTGTGCCCCTCAGGAAGCACCCAGAGTTGCTGTTAAAACAGCTAAGCCCAGCTGACACATGCTAACCCTAATTTGAGAGCATCCCTCCTCTTCAATGCCCTCAGGAGAGACACCAGGAGGTGATGATGGCAGCAAGGCATTGGATGCCTGTTAGGATCAGCTTTGGGGCCAGCTCTGTAACTGGGGTAGCCTTGGATGAGAACAAAGCCTGGGAGTTAGGGTAGATATCACCAGGAGAAGTTCTGGGCTGATGCTGGACGGAAGGCTGGGTCTTGTGGAAGTGAAGAGGGAGGGATGGGGAAGGAAAGACCTGTACAAAACAAGTGAATTTCCATTAGGAAAGAGAAGGTGGACCTCCAGGGATGAAGAGAGAGGTGTGATGGGTGGGGAGGGATCTGTGAGGCTGCAGAAAGCAGATGGAAAGATAGGTGAAACCTGCTTAGCTTTAAAATGGACAGCTTTGCATGGCAGTTGCATCAAAGGACTGTG
>NW_008677566.1:16680-33102 GCF_000695815.1 Acanthisitta chloris | reverse complement strand
AAGAGGAACTGACAACATGGCTAGGAGGACAATGGGTGGTTGCCATCTCCTTGGTCTGTGAAGCCAGCCCAACCCAGACACATGAAGCTAATCACCCCTGCATGAAAGACTGGTGGGGCAGGACCAAGTAAAGAGCCCTGGCAGGACAGCTCTCCCTCAAATACTCATCCACACCCTACCACTGTGCTTACCATGAGGAGACACTTGCTGCCAGAAGCTGTTGGCAGAGGTCAGTAGGAAAACTGCTGAGTTCTTTCAATCTACCAGTTCCTATGGGAATGAGGTGGGCCCAGCACTGTATATCAAAGGATTAGGAGCAAATGCAGAGCATTCCTCTTTGGAAAGATCCTCCACTGTCAGGACAGACCAGGTCCATACAGCTGATGCACAAGCATCTGCTAGGACAGGACCCAGTGCCTGGTCTCTGGAGAAAGCTGGAGATGCCTACACATCCTTGTCAGTGGAGATCATGCACTTGCAGGTTGAAGGCTGCCAGTAGCTACTCCAGATACCAATCCACCCCCTCCAAGCACATCTTCACACCTCACCTAATGAGGAAGGACACAGGAACTATGGGGCATGAGCTCAGGTTGCCCTGTGCCAGTGCACACGTGGTGATCCACGTTGCATCCAGGTTTGCCAACACCAGAGCCATCCCACATCTTCCTTGGTGTCCAGCCTTGCTCTTGACACTGCCCTGTATTTCAGAATAGAGCTCTGAAAGCAAAAAGTTATCTCTTCCTGAAGCAACATCAACTGTTTGTATTCCATCAACATTTTCCTGAGCTCCTGCTTAGAGCCACCAGGGGAATTCCCCCTTCTCAGCAGCACTGGGGTGGTCCCTCTCTGTTGAAGCAGCCAAAAAAAGCTGGTTCATGAGATGTATGTTCTTCATTTTAATCTGCTGGGTCTTTTTCCATGACTGTGTGCATCCTTCAGCCATGGATTTCAGGCTAAGACTCAGCCTCCTGGAGGACAAAGAGGCTGTGTCCCATCCCCATCCCCTGGTTTCCTCTTTGTTTGCATTGAATACAGGCAATTGTGTAATTGTCTTTCCCAAGTAAAGCTCATTCCAAACCTATTTTAAACTGGAAGGAGTGTGAGGGGAAGATAATGACATTATTTTCCCCAGGAACTGGTACCCAGGGACAACAGAACATGCACAGTAGGGAACAGACCTGGATGCTCTGTGCAGGGCTGGCCCTGGGTCCCAGCCTCAGGAAGAGTGAGCTGGGAGGGTGCAAATTGGAGGGTTGAGAGGAAAGGCCAATCCTGAAACATAACAAGCCCTAACACACAAGCAGCAACATTTACAGACTATCTTTCCTTCCTGTGGCTGCTGGGGGTGAACTGTTGGGTTCATTATGTGATGTAACAAGGTGAGAAATACAAAAGAGATGAACTGGCATGACAGAATGCTACTTGTATTATGTCAGATAGAGATGCAGAAATAGTATGAAATTCATTAGGGGTTCATTTCTCAGAGGCAGCACAAGGTGTCTGGAAGTAACCAATGGATGAGCACCATGAGCACAGTCTGATCTTTGTTGGTCCTGCTATAACAACACAGAGCTGGGATCTTGGGACTTGGGGTCTAAACTTGCCTCTGAGACCTCCAGCAAAGTTATCCTGTTCTTCACAGGTGTGGAGGACCTGCTCATGGCTCATCCATGTCGGATGGATTCAGATCTTGATGTTTTGGTGGCCTCATATCAAAAAGAGCTAATGACATGTCTTCTCTTCTGCAAAATTACTTCATTCAAAACAGTGTAACTGCTTAGGAGTTGTTACGAGTCTGTATAGGCACATGCAAAATTACAAGTTGCCTTCAACAGCCACTAGGAGTAGCAGGAATCCTCTGCCAGTGGCTCAGAAACTAGCCCCAGGCACAGAAGTTTGCTGCTGAAGGACCATTTCAAAGAAAGAAGCGTAAGAAGCCTGTCCTTTCTTTCCAGAGAACTCCTCTGTGGAGGAACTGACCTTTTGCTTTGAGCCCTCACCCAGGAGGACATTGGAAGGTTGATGTTCCTCAGAAGACAGAAATTTATTGCTTCCTGGGCAAATGCAATTCACAATTATGTTATAAATAGGTTATTAAGAGTCACTTCTGTCTTCTGGGTCCTCTGTTGCCCTTTGTGCACTGAAGTTGGCTGTCTGTGACAACAGCAACAAAAACAGAAGCCTTCTGTGTCCTGGCTTAAACTTAACAGCTGGTCTCATTTACAGTCTTTGGAAAACCAACCTCCACCAGCAAAAGCCCTTACAGAGTTCTTCTAGCAGAAATCTAGATGTTAGAAGACTTCAGTGAAGGTCAGCAAGGGACCCTAGTGGCATGCAGTAATCATGACCTAAATTCTATTCAGCCCCTAAAACTGCAACTGAGATTTTTCAGTGCTGTTTTGGGCCGTTCTAGAGCTTTTTGATTGCTGGAACATAGAGTTTGGAGGAGGAGGCAGCAGCACTACGGAAGCAAGGCAGGTAGGAGCAAGTCATGGTGGCACAGAGGAAAGGATGCAGGGAATTATGTACATCAAGGGATTGATTTTTTCCCACTGCTTCTTTCCAGCATCATCACCGACATCCCTACAGCCTGGAGATGTCAAGCACAACCCAGTTGCAAGTCTTGTCTGTCCCAGATGACATCTCCAGGCTCCTCACTGAGGAGGATTTGAGCACCCCACGCATTTCTTGTCTGCTCTTGCACACCCAGGAACAGCAACAGACCCTGAAGGAAGCCCAGGGGACCAAGCACTGCTTGATCCCTGTCCCATCCATGTCCACCAACATGGTTAGTTAGGTCCTCAGACCTAACTCCTGCAGATGGCCCATGAAACCAGACTCGTGGCCATGCTGTGAGTTCACTCAGCATGATCAGGAGTTTACTTTGCTTTCTGGCAGGCTGGTGTCACACCACTGACAGAGAGGGTCACTGCAAGGGTAGAGGAACTGACCTGCTCCTGCAACTTTCCATGTTTGTATTAAGCACCTGGGAAGAAGCACCATTTCCATGTGCACCACCAGCTCCAGCCAGCACGGACCAAACAAGCACTTTGTGACAATAAATTAGGACAAGGAGTCAGCAAGGAGCCACTTTGGCCTAAGTGACACTTGGGTCCCTGCTGTACTCATAGGCTGAAGGGGACCATGGGCAGGTCTAGTCCTAGTTGGGGATGGAGGAAGCAGATGGATCACATGATGTTCAGGGCACCTTCTGAGCCACAAGGAGCCTCCTGGGCATCCATTTCTGAAACATCCTAAGCCAACTTCTGCTGCTTCCCCTGGGAGATGCATCTGCTTGGATTTCCACTGACACACTTCTGCCCACTGTTTTGTGTTCCAGGTGAATGCCATTCCTTTACCATCACCTGCTTCTGCTCTGGGCTACAAGATTTCTCCTTCATTCTCCTCAGCTGCTGCATTTGCTGCGCCACCTGGCAGCCCCAGAAGCTGGAGGAAGTCCAACCTCTTTATCAGACACATCAGAATGGCAAGGGACAGAGGGTCATGCAGCTCTGAATGTGTCAGACTCCTACACTGACAACAAATCTGGTCCCTGGAGCTGTGAAAAAAACCAAAGGTACCAAGAGGACAAAAACATGAGCAGAGTCATCCCAAAAGACTATGGGTAGAGCTGTGGCAGTGAGACTGACTGCTCCAGTAGCCAGGACGAGAGACATGTGATGCAATTGCAGACACACCTAGTGAAGCCACACCAAGAAAGGAGAGAGAGAAGGGGCAGTTGGTAGGTGAGGTATTGTTTATTCCAAGCAGTGAGTGGCTAACACACAGTACAGGCAAAGAAAAAGGCTTACAGTCCAAGAGAGACAGGACACAAGACAGTAACTGGGGAGGACAGGAAGGAGAAGGTTCTGGGTGTTTGGAATGATGCAAAAAGGTGCTGGAGGGAGGAGGTGGGAGAAAGCAAAGGGCTGGAGAAGCAGTTGTGGGACAGACATGGAAAAGGTGGCAGGGAGGATGGAAGGAAAATGATTTTGAAGGCAAAGAATAGCAGCATGGTGGGCAGATGGGTCTGAAAGAGAGCTGAGGGCATTGCAGACTGCAAGGGGAGGAGCCAACAGGGACTGATGTCTGATCAGCAATGAAACTTGGGGAGAGGGGAGGGAGCAGGGGCAAGGGGGGCAAGGACACTCACTGCCCTGTGGCTCCAAAGCACTACCTGTTTCATTAAATTAAAGGTGCCTTGCTGGCTTGTGGCCTGCTGATAAATCATAGAATCACACAGTGGGTTGGGTTGGAAGTATCTTCAACATCCTCTAGTTCCAACACCCCCTGCCAAGGGCAGGGACACCTTCCACTAGACCAGGTTGCTCCAAGCCCCATCCAACCTGGCCTTGAACGCTTCCAGGGATGGGGCAGCCACAGCTGCTCTGGGCAAATCTCTTGGCTCTAAACAAGGTGGCCACAGCTGAACTGGGTTGGGTACTAAATCCTGAACCAGGCCAAGGGGCAGTTCAGTCCTATGGCCAGGGGCTACTCTCAGGATTTCCCTATCTTGATCATATGGTATTGGGACCATCAAGTGCTCCTGAGTGCTGTTTAACTGATAAGGATAGACCCATCTGCCACTCTTCATGGTAGATCCCCTCCACTATGTGCCATGCATGTGTTCCCTCAGCCTCTGCTGTGACCCAGCTCTCCAGACCTCTCTCAGAGCCAGACAGGACACATATCTCAACATGAATATATGGAAAGACCCATCTTTGCATAGGGGCTTGGGGTTGCTGAGTGCCTCAGGCTAGGTTGGGGTGGGAGGTAGGCAGAGGACAAGAGGAAGTTCAGAAATATTTCCCCCTTTCCGTCCCCTTACACCGTTGAACCATTGAAGGCGCAGTTATCATTCCTCAGGGCTCACAATATCACGAAGATCTGTCACTATTCCTCAGCCATCATTTTTCCAGTGGCTTGTCCTTGCTGTTGGCTTCCATGGAGTAGACTGCCTGAAGGGAAAGTTGATGTTTCAGAGAGCATAAAGATGCCTCCAGTTCATTAGCAGAATTGCCTCTTCTCCTTGCCTCACATCTCCTCCACATGACAGTCTGGATCAGGGAGCTGTTCCCAAAGCACCCTGCAACAGAAATAAGAGTGTTTACAAGCAATCCAGAGTTCATGGCAGATCACCAGTCCTGAAGTACTCAGAGCTGTGTTACCCCTCAATATGACCCCCAAGCTTGGTAGTAGACCCAGTGGCATTAGTGGAATTGCCCCAACCCAGAAAGCTCACATGAATAAGGGCAAATGGAAGTGAAGTGTCAGTTCTCCAACTGGATCAAACTTACCATGATACTGCTGGAACCAGGAAAAGCAGAAGCCCATGTCTGAACATCACAACATTTTCCAAGTGTGGAAAAGATACTGTTCTTAGAGCTGAGCACATCCATGTCACTGTGTTCATCCTAGGGAATTTCTTCTTCCTGTACCACTCCTCTTCTTGATCTGATGCCACTGTTGGGGATGGTGATTATTCCTTGGATGTTGGGAGGTACAAGTTATGTATGACAGAGGCATCTTCTTAAAAAGTCCCTTTCTCTCCTGTACTGGCACATCACTACATAAACCCTGACTCCAAAGAATATCATGACACAAGAGGCTGCATTCGTGGGAGGGCTGACATGTCAGCTGATGAACCATCTATCCTCACCTTTTTACTAGACAGGGATGTAATAATGATAACGGAGATTTTCAAAGGAAGCTCAGAGATCTGGATGTATCAAAACTAGTACATCTCAGTCCTGTGCCCAAGTTGCTTCACTCCTATTTGATGCAGTGAATGGGATGGAAGGACAGAGTGGCAAAGAGGAACTTCTTCATCCACCCATGCACAAGGATCCCGGGTCTACGCACACAATGGATTTGCAAACAACTCATACAATTATTTAGGTTCAAAAAGACCTCTAAAACGCTGTTATTAAGAGTGTGAGAAGCAGACTCAACTCCTTAAATTCAGCTTATTCTCTCTCCTCCTTGTCCCTTCACCCAGACACCAACACTGACCATTAGGAGTCTTTTTCCTCCAGACAGTGCCTCCACACTAAATGCTCTTGGAAGATAAAACACTTCATATCCAGTAACACCCTCTAGTACTTTGCACAGAAATCCTTCTCACAACAGCCTTTGGAAAGAGGTGGGCAATGTCAGGCACTAGTGACTTGGTGAAGATTAAGGAGTCAGTCAGCAGCAGTGGGTTCAGACAGTGAAAGTTACAGACCAGGCAGTCCAGGTCCCCACACCTTCCATCAACCCAGTAGGTCCTACTGTCCACTCAAAATGCATTCTTCCCCTTTGGCTGTTTGGGCTTTGTAAGGCTGAGCAAGTTCAGAGAGCAACATGGCATGTTTTCCAGCACTGAGTGCGGGTAGCTGAGTGGGAGCACTTGGATCATCCATCCATGCTGCAGCATGGATAAGACTCTGTACCTTTGTGTCATGGGAGAAACATTTTGTTGGCCATCATGGATTGTCACAGATAAACCCCCAATAATGACCAGTCTTTTAACAACAAACATTTTCTCAGCTGTGGAGGGTGAAAGGATAAATCCCTCAAGCTACAGCCCAGCTGTAGAAACACTTTAAAGATCTGTGTGATTGATGAATGGATGAAGCTGGTGTGGAAGAGAGAGGGAAGGCAGGTGACACAGCAGGGCATCAGAAAGCAGCACTGTTATCAGCATGTGGTCACAGATGGAATCAATTCAGAAAGTGAGTTCTAAACCAGGCAGGGATGAGAAATAGCACCCAGCAGCAGTAAGGCATGAAAAGGGTTGGTGCTCCATGGAGGTCATCAGAGCTATGGTGGGGGAGAGATTTCAAAATCATAGAATCACAGAATTGTTCGGGTTTGAAGGGACCTTAAAGATCATCTAGTTCCAACCTCCTGCCATGGGCAGGGACAATTCCCACTAGACCAGGTTGCTCAAAAATACCACAGTTTTCCTCAGGCTGGTGGGGATTTTATTGGAATATCCATTAAAAGAGAAAATGTGATTAAAAACTAGAATTGCAGGTGGGAGCTTAGAGGCTAGTTAGAAGAAAAAAAGAGATGAAGCTATGACATGTAAAATAAAACTGTACCCTCAGCCCTGCTATCTTCTCAACCATCACTTTCTCCAGACGGCCAACACATTCATTAATATAAAATCAGTACTTCGCACTTCCACAAACTCTGCCAAGTTCCTGTTCAGCAGTGGCTGGGCTTGGAGAGCACTGAAACCCAAGAACTTACCACCTCATTTCAATGAGGATTTGTAGCCCCATGACTCCTCTCAAGGGCCTTTTAGGTGGTTTTCACAGAATAATAAAGGTTTAGTTTTGAAGGCTCCTGTAGTTCCAAACCCCTGCCATGGGCAGGGACACCTGGTTGGTCAGGTTTGGTTTTGGGAGAAAACAAAAGCTGTAGGCAGTTGGAAAAGTGTAATTAACATTGGGAAAGGGAGTCACCTCATCCACATCACCTTCCTTCCCTCCCTCCAGCTCTTGGTGGGGGGTTCAGTCTCTGCTCCCTGAGCCAGTGCAAGGTGGACACAAGCAAGGCACAGCAGGGCTCTCCCTGCACAGATCCTCTGCTCAAATACACTTTATATAGAAAATAAAAGCAAACCTGCTCCATCCACATGACTTCACTGTCCATCTTCACATTGGCAAATGCTTAGTGCTCACACCAGGCTAGTCTGAGGTTTGCAGCCATGGCTGGAAGTGGCAACTCTAAGCAACACAAGCCTGATTTCAGTTGGAAGGGCTTTTCTTTTGCTCAGCTGTGCTTCTTATTGAGAAAACAAGATCAAGGAGGTGGTATTTGTCTTTAGCATTTATTTATCATTGGAAAAAAAACCCCTTTGAGCAAGCAAAGATCACAAGCACGTCACAATCAATTGGCTATACATTAATTTGTGTGTGTGTGTGTGTGTGTGTGTTACTCTCATCAGAACAACAAGCACCACAAGGAGGTGTGCTTAACATGTTTACAAGAGACAATTGGTGATATGCAACCAAACCCAGGCCACAAAAGATTAATTAGACACTTCCTATCTGCCTCCAAGAGGTTGGTGGGGTTCATGGGCGCCAGGATTTGATGCCAGGAGCGTTGCAAATGAAGAAGCAGGTGGTTGGTGTGCGAAGCAGTCAGGAAACAGGAGCTCAAGTCAGCAATTAGCACCATTTTGCAGAAAGGAGTAAGAGTACAATACAGTGAAAAGGCAAAAGCAAGCAACAGACAGTACAGGAATTCTCACAGGGTAAAAAGCAAAACAGTTCTTTTGTTTTTCTTCTTTCTTTTTACAAGGAAAGCAAAACATATTACAAATCAGCGGTGGAACAGGATCAGCATTGTGGGAGCTGGAAACACACGACAGCGGAGCACTGTTTTTCAGTGGGATTGACAAGCTCAGAGCCCAAAGTGAACTTGAGATTTGGTCTCCTTTCTGATAAACCTGAGTGGGTCAGATGGGCCTAGAATCTGTGGATTGTAAAGCAACGCAGGATTTCACCCTGAGGCTTGATTCTGCTGCATTTCCTGGCATTCAGTGCAGTGCTAGACTCTGTGCTTGGGTGTATGTGTGTGCTTGGATGCATGCTGAGGACCTGGTGCACATGGAGCACAGGCCAGGATTTCTATCCCTATTTTCTTCCTGCCTGAGAGGGAGGTCTCCAGGCCCTACCAGTCTTCCAGGCTCTTTCTGCAAAGAAAACCTTCTAAGAATCATTCATCCCACCCAAAGAGAGGTGTTCAAAATGGCACTTGGAAAGTTCCTTCACTAGAGTGGGAATTTAGACCACTGGCTAGCACTTCATATCTAGCTCTGTAGTGAGCTCAAGGAATGGTTTGAGTTGGAAGGGACCTTAAAGATCATCTAGTTTCAAGCCACCTGCCACCAAAAAAACTTCAAGTAGTAAGGACACATAAGACATATTGTGACCACTCACTGTCCATGCTTCATTCAAACACTGTGATAGACTTGATGATCTTAGAGGTCTCCTCCAGCCTTGATGATTCTATGTAACAGATGCTCTTCATTGAGAAGAAGCAATCCTGAAGCCCTGGAGGAACATCAGTTGATCCAGAGTCATGGAGATGCTTGGATTAAGTGATCTGAACATCTTTATGATCTTCCTTGGGCAAAATGTAGTTAACCTTGAAGTCAAGAGCTAAATTGCCATTGAATTCAAGGTGAAATGGTGGCAAGTGTGGTGTCTCTTTCAATGTGAAACTCAGGGCCAAAAAATACCAGGGAGAATTGTTTGGCATGGTCTTTCCTTATGGAAGATTGGTCTGTTGGGCTGTTGGTAACTGTCTAGTGCCTTCCTGACCTGTTCTGCCTACTGTGACATGTCATCTTCACAGCTGTGGCTACATCCTGTGACAGGAAAGGATGTGACTGAGGAGTGTGAAGATGCATGAATTATCTAAATGCCAAGGAATCACACCAAGTCTTGGGAGCTCATCTTCTCTGGCCAGTTGTCCATTGTGTGATAGGGGGGGAAGAGCTGTGAGCAGCACTCCTGTCCACCAGCTCAACCTTTTGCTGAGCTGCTTTGGAGACAGAGCTGAGCAGTCCTGCAGGGGCTTCTGAGCACTCAGAAAAGCAATGGGCAATATGGACAGGTCAGCATCTCCATGAGGCATGCACATCAAAAGAAAAAAAGCACTACATTCACAAAGATTTCCACAGTTTTACTTCCTGGAGGATTTTCCCTGGTTTCCTCCTAAACATTGGAGGTTTAAATATATATATATATTTCTATATCTGAATATATATTTTCCACATACACAACCTGACTAGCTCAGAGCACACAGTTCTAACACAGCTAAGCTTGGAAATACACCACTGAATTCAGAACACTACACTTACTGATACTCAAAGGTTTAGGCTGGTAGAGCAAGGCAAACAGGACACATCACACAATACACTGAACTTGGCATTTATTCGTGACTAAGGCCAGCAAACATCACTATCTGTATACCACAGAGCTTTCCTCCTCTTTGGAAACTCTCTCTCAGCCTTGTAGCCCACCACTCATTTCTATTCCCAACTCTAATGGGGTGAGATCACCAAAACAGGACTCCTCCCCCACTAACACATCCTTTTTTGTTAGTTTCACCTCTCTAAAACACCCTTAACAGTAAGACTTTCCTCTACACCTCTCTACCCTACTTCCCATCTCTCTCTCTTTGTTCTTCCCAATTGTCCTTTGAAAGTTTCAAGCTGCTCTTCATGTTAGGAGAGCAATTTTGGAGCTGCAAAAATAAATAAGAAGAACTCTGCATCCTGCCTTGCAGTGACTCTGCTGCAGGAGAGCTTAACAGCTCCGTTTGGTGGGATCAAGATTAATCCTCATGTATTTAGGGCCCAATCCAGAGGTTAGGCACATAAATTTGGATTGGGACCACAATGCTCCCAGCTCCCATTGATTCAATGACCCAGATTCTGGGGCCAGTCTGTTGGGCCAGCTCACACTTGCTGACAAATGGTCCTGCTGTGTTTAGAGCTTCCAAACTGGTCATGCTGGGTGTGGGGATTTCCTAGAGTAAGAGCACAGTAAATAGGATTGAAACCCTGAGATCTTGTCTGGAGGGAGTCTAGGGATCCCAGCAACTTTTCTGATGGCCCTCTTGAGATGCTTATGAGCTAGTATGAGTGCCAACAGCTGGAAGAATCAACACAACAGGGACTGAGGCTCTAGCTAACCTCGGTGACACATTTCTTTCTACCCCTTGGAAGGTCATGCCTGCAAATTAAACCTCTTTCTGACACCTAGCTCTGTCTACTGGCACCCCAGAAGTGAAAGCAGTCCAAGACTCAAGCCAAATCAGGGATAACTAAAAAGATCCATAACCTAGGGGAAACAATAGGGAAGAACAATCTGCTGATAACTTAGTCTAACTTGCCACGTGCTTGGAAAGTCTTCACTGCTCTCTGCGCCTTCCCTCACTCATTTTTTTGTCTTTTAAATCAAGGACTTCAAGTGGTGCTGATGGGTGAAGCTGCCTTGATGCAGCTAGACCTACCCCAGCTATACTGGGGAAAGATTTGGCCCTTTATTTCCACAGGATCTCCTTTCCCATTGCTTCTTGGAGCATAAGTCCCACCGGTGTCACCAGGGGAAATCACTCATGGCCACACCACTGATTATGGTGGATTTACAGCAGATTCACAGCACCATGAATGAACCTGCTCCTCTCTGCCTCCAAAACCTGCTGACACCAGTGGGAGATGACCCAACAATGGCCTCATGGGGGGTGAGAGCACAGCCCCTCCATGGCTGAGCGGGCACTTCCACGCTGTCAAAGCGCTGAAGGACCAAGCCCAAGAAAAGGGACAGGTTGTTGGATGTTGTTAATCCATGACCCTTATCTCCTACTACCCGACTCGTGCATTCCCACATCCCTCACTCTGTGCAGAGCCGTGTTGTGCAGGCAAAGCAGAACAACCTGACCTCAGAAACAAGGATTCTCTAATCCTCCTTGGAAATAAAACAGAAAAGCTTCTAATACAATCAGAACAAAAAGCAGATTAGAAGCCTCTAATTAATTTTGTGGCCTTTATTTAATCAAAGGAAAGAAAAAAAAGGAAGAAAGCAAGAAAAGGGAACAAAAATAAGAAAGAAAGGAAAGTGCAGTGACATTTACTCTTTTGCCTCAGCCAGTTTATTGTTCATCTCTTTACTTTTCTCCTTGTCCTCTGGCTTTGCTGTGTTGGAGGTCTCGGTGCTCTTTTTCTTGGCAGCCCGGCCAGATGCAATCTGCTTGTCTTTGGCCTTTTTCAGGGGTTTATGGCTTGTTGTGGTCTTTTTTGGTTTGGAAGGCTTTATGCTAGGCTTTTCCACCTGCATGGAGGGTGACAGGCGAAACAACACAGAGATGGGGAGAGAGAGACAGAGAAAGAGACACAAGGACAGGTGGAAAACAGGATTTAGATCAGAAACAGCACAAATGTTACTCATCTGCTCAGCTCTGCCCTGCCACGATGGGAGGAGAGCAGCTGGGCTCATGCTGAGTGGTAAATGGCCAGCTCCTTTCACGATGCCCTGAAGTCACAGTGCTCCTGGAGCCAGCAGAGCCCATTGTATCCAGATCAGGACACAGCAGGGTGAGTAAGAGAGGGAATATTGTCAGTCATTTAATCAATTCCTGCATCTTTCTCTGACTTCACGAGGGGCTTTGCAAGCCACGGGGGATTGTCCCTCTCTGGATTGGAAGCAGAGAAATGCTGCTCAGGACAAAGAGGCTGCTCAAAATCCCAACCTTTCTTACAGGAGTTCTGTGACTCCTCTGTTTGTCCTTAACAGATTCCCACCTCAGAGGAAAATTACTTGGGGATACTTGTGGTGCAGGACACTGAGCAAAGTCCACAACAGGGTCTTGTTTCCACAGCCCTCAAAACAGAAAGGACAGCTACAAAATCAAGGAGGAACAGAAGCCTTCAGCTTCTCCTTGCCATCCCTCCGAGATGTCACAGATCTAAGCACTCTGGGAAGGACTAAAGGACCTGGGTTTAAAACTGCAGACTCACTCCTTTTACCTGCAAATCCTCTGCTGTTCCTAGAAAACAGGGCTGAAAGACAATTCAGCTCAGGCCCTTCTTGACACAAATCTTTGATGTAATCAAAGCCAAACTATATACTCTCAGAAACTGTGGAGTGCTCTGAATTAACTGCAGATGAATATCTGGCTCTGACCATGTTGTTCTGGGATAAATTGTAACGTGGGGTTCCACTAGTCTTGAAGGGAGAAAGAGAAAGCTGTACAGATAACCACATGGGAAATGACAACACAGAAACCTCTTCATCTGGGCCCTATCCTCACTTCTTTACAGTTTGACACAGGGCACTGTTGTCTCCAAAAGGCATCAAGCTGTTCTAGAGCCCACAGAATCATACAATGGTTTGGGTTGGAACTTAAAGATAATCTTGTTCCAATCCCCCTGCCATGGGCAGGGACACCTTCCACTAGACCAGGTTGCTCCAGGCCCCATCCAAACTGGCCTGGACCACTTCCAGGGATGAAGCAGCTACAGCTTCTCTGGGCAACCTGTGCCAGTGCCTCACCACCCTCACAGCCAAAATTTTCTTCCCGATATCCATCTAACCCTGCCCTCTGGCAGTGGAAAGCCATTCCCCCTTGTCCTGTCCCTCCAGGAAGTCTCTCTGCAGCTCTCTTGGAGCTCTTTTAGTCACTGGAGGGGGCTCTAAGGTCTCCCCAGACCCTTCTCTTCTCCAGGCTGAACACTCCCAGCTCTCTCAGCCTGTCTCCAGAGCAGAGGTGATCCACCCCTTGGAGCCTTCTCTTGACTCATTCCAACAGATCATTGTTCTTCCTGTGCTGAGGATCCCAGAGCTGGAGGCAGCACTGCAGGTGGGTCTCACCAGAGTGGAGCAGAGAGGCAGGATTCCCCCCTTCACCTGCTGCCCATGCTGCAGGGATCAGCCCAGGACCCCACTGGATTTCTGGGCTGCCATGACCAGATCATGTTTAGCTTTTCATTCCACCATCTGCTCTGTTGGACACATCCCACCAGGACCAGCAATGGCCCCAGGTCCCTTCCACGGCGTTTCTCACCTTTGGAGGTTCTTTGTAGGGTTCACTGTAGAGAGTGCGTATCCTTCTGCGTTCCAGGTATTTGTTATCAGCTGGAGAAGGCTTACTGGTTTCTCCCTTGAACTGAGCACTGTAACTGGTTTCATGGGTCATTTTCTCCTCTGGTGGCTTGTACTGCGGCTTTGCTTTTATAGCCTTTGCAGGCTTGACGTCTATCCAGGGTCTGAACTCATTTCTGAAGAGCAAAAAGAAAAGAGGTTCAGGAATTAAAGTAACAGGAGAGTAATGAAGATATGGGAATGAAATCCTGCATTGCTCAACAAGGTCTATATGGAAGGACTTTTGCCTCCATCCACTCAGGTTTACAGAGAAATTGGCTCCCAACAGCTCACTTTTTACCTCATCTAAAGCCTGTTGAGAAATTATGAGATATTCAAACGAAATGTGGTCTATTAAAACCAGTCAGCCCTGGGCACCCCCTTAGCCATGGCTGTAAGTAGAGAATTGCATGATTCCACCTATACTGCACCAAATTATGCACAATAAGTTTCTTAATTCCATAAGGGATCCAACAGATAACTAATTAAGATAATCAGGTAAATAATTAAGATAAAACTGGCATAGATGGTAACTCAAGCAGAGCAGGAAATGCACAGTTTATCAGGTATTGTGAGCTAGGGCTTATTAGCTGATAGTGAATTCCTGAATTAGTAGGAAAAACTAACACCATCTTTTACTTCTTTTGGACAGAGCTGCAATATTCTGGAGGAAATAAAACCAAACACACTTCAAAGATTTTTAGCGTTGGATGTGTTCTGGTTCTCATCCACAACCTCCTTCTCTTGCTTTTTCTAGTTCGTCCCAACACAGCACCAACATATTGTCAGTTTTTAAGCAAAGCATTTCATTTTCTCTCTAAAAATCACCATTCATCTGAGAATGGGGATGGAGAACCCCAAATGTGTTGGTACCTTACAGGGGGTGTGCTCAGACATAGTCATAGAATCATAGGATGTTAACGAGTTGGAGAGGACCTTAGAGACCATCCAACCCCTTGCCCTGGGCAGGGACACCTTCCACCAGACCAGGTTGCTCAAGGCCTCATCCAATCTGTCTTTGAACACTGCCAGGGTTGGGGCATCTGGGCAGCCTGTTCCATCCTCATATCTACGCTAAATTTCCCCTCTTTCAATTTATCCCCATTACTCCTTGTCCTATCACTCCAGTTCTTGATGAAGATTCCCTCTCCAGCTTTTCCACAGCTCCTTCAGATACTGGAAGGTTGCTATGAGAGTCCAAAGCAGTGTTTAGATCCTTAAAACTCCAATATAAGCCAGGAGCTATCCTAGCAGTGGTGATCCAAGCCCTCTGCAAAGGGGTGAATTTTCCTTGGAAAACAGAGTGGTTTGGGTTGGGAGGACCTTAAAGCTCATCTTGATCCAACACCTTGCCTTGGTCAGGGACACCTTCCACTGGATCAGGTTAATCCAAGCCCTTGTCTTAATTTTGGGACTTCTGAGGTGATGGGACCTCTAAGTTGCACATCCTGTTCCACTCAACCACTTTTGGGCTGTTACTCATTTTCAGCCTGGTTTATGAGGGAAATGAACTCTGTGTCAGGGTACTGCCAGTCAATCCCTTCCCATAATAGCTCTGAACATCTTAATCAGCTTCAACCAAATTTGACAAATGGGCATGGAGATATTCGGCTTTCACTTTTAGGAAGATAAGCAGCTGGACTGAGTCCAGAGGCTCAGGAAAGCTTCAGTACGGGCATGCACATGTCATCAGAGGATGCTTGGACAGGGATGCTGGGCTGCAGGTCATCTGCTGTCCTCAGGGACATGATCCCTTCGTGTACAGGATGAGGGCAGCTGCACGCCAGCTCAGTCCGACATCTCCCATTCAGATAATCCCACTGTAGTGATGGAAAAAACCATTTCTCTTCCAAGATAACTGCTGACTGCAACAGCCTCCAGGATGTGTTTCTCCCCCTCTGACACCTGTGTTAGTGTCTCACCCCATCTTCAGGGTGACTGTGTCCTTGTGGCAGTCAATGTGGACAGGCCAACAGTCCATGGAGCTTGGAGAACCCTTCCCTATGCCAAAAATGGGCTTTAGGATGAGCTGAATGTCTCCCTGGGCTGTGTTCACTGACTAATCTCTGCTGATGGGAATACAAACATGGAGCACGTGAAGACACAAATACACCCCTAAAATTAGGTATCTTCATCTCTGAGCCACATCCCATCTCTAATTCTCCATTCTAAGTGTTGCTTCTACCCACATCTATTTTTTATTTTACTTGTATTTCTTAATTCCTCTTCCTCTTTTACTATTCAGCCCTTCTTGGGCTTGGATAATGCTGTCAAAGGCCCAGGGATCCTTCCTGTTTGAAGGATGCTGTTCCTCAGGAAACTTGTACTGGATGAGCAACACATGAATGGATTCATCCATGCCCCCTTCTTTCCCATTCAGTGAATATCACCCACTTGTCCACAGATATTTCTCTGAGGCCCATTGTTAAAACATCCCTCATGCATGAAGGGTTGGGAGAAAGGAAGAGGAAGAGGGTTAAAGATGTGAATATATGACTGACAAACTCAAAGTTCATCCTGAACTCAGAAGATAAGAGGTTTCTCCCTAGGATCCACTTTTGCTGCAAAGTAGATTATATATTTTCACTAAATACAAACAAGTAAATAAAATGGTGGACTAATTCTCTCCCATATCTAATCTCTCAGATATCTTCCCAGCAACTTTAGAACCCACCAGCTACTTTCCACTGTATTTGTGGCAGAGGTAGAAATCTCAGGGGTGAAAATCACAACACCTGTCCTCCAAATCAGGAAGTGGTCACATGAGGAACATCTA